>NC_045696.1:121583696-121771507 GCF_009834535.1 Camelus ferus | reverse complement strand
ATCCTCGGCGGAGGGGTCCCCGCCACCGCGGCGACCCGGAACGCCGATTCCGCCGCAGCCTCCCTCCCCGGAGGGCCGGGCCAGAGCCGAGCCGGGCCAGGCCGGGGCGCCAGCCGTAGCCACATGTGCCCGCCCCGCAGCGACGCCCGCCCGAGGCCCGGCCCGAGAGTCCCGAGGGAAGCTTGTCCCCGCTCGCTCGCCGTAGGCCGCGCGCGACCCGCGGGAGCGAAACCAAGTCCTGGAGGTTCAAGTTGCAAGTGGGCGGGGACGCGGATATTGTGGAGTGGGCGTTCCCAACCCTTTCTCGGACTACGAGGCCGCCGCCGGCCGGCGAGCAGCAACCATGTGCTCGCCCCGCGCTCTCCCGCGACGAGCTGGCCCTCCCTTTCCACAGCGCCGGGAAGGTGAGTCGGCGGCCAGCAGCCGGCGGGCGGGCGGGCCGGGCGGGGCGGTGGCGGGGGTGAGGGGCGCCGGCTGGCGGGCGGGCCGGGCGGGGCGGTGGCGGGGGTGAGGGGCGCCGGCGGGGGTGAGGGGCGCCGGCGCGGGTAGCGGCCACTCGCCGGCCCCCGTCGCCGCGCTGACGTCACTCGCTCGCGTTTACACGTCACCCATGCGCGCCGCGGTAGTGCGGTGGGGTCTCCGGGAACCCGGCGCAGAACTGGTACTTCCCGGGCGACGGGGCCCTGGAAGGCTGTGGACCTTGTCTTGTCGCCACTTTCCTCCCGGTGGGCGCCTCCTGGCCCCTCGTGCCTGGGCATTCGGAAGTGTGGACCCGGCTCAGGGGTCGGTGACACGCGGCTTGTTTACCGTCGCGGCCCGCCTCCAGAGCCGCAGGGCGGACCCGCTGACCACCTGCTGGTCGTGTCCTGGGGCCTGGCCCCTGGTTTCCCGCCCCCGTTCCTGTGTTCACGGGCACAGGAACAGCAAAGAAGACACATGTTCATACAGAGTCGTGTCACCCTGACGGGTCTGATCCCTGCGCCCCGGGGTTGGACATGAGTAGTCTGAATAACCATTAAGTTGGGAGAGAAAGCGGGCGTGAAAGAACACGTGGGGTATGTGCTGATGCACAACTGTCTTAGTGTTTGGTAAAACCATACGTTACTGGTGAGGTTTCTGTCTTCCCACCGATCTCTGTTCCAACCCTCACTTTACCTCCCCCGGCTTCCGACGTATTTTGTCTTTGGAAACGTGTAAGTTCGCCCGTTTTAGAAGGTTAATTTGAAAGAGCTGTTCTGAATATGGAATCTTAGGCAAAAGACTTCTTTAAACTTCTGTTCTGTTGTATGTGATTAAGAAGTGGAAAACAGTCCCGAACTCACAGGGATGTTGGTGATTGGATTAGGTAAAGTGTATAAACGGCTTGACAAACTGCATTATGTAGTACCTAGTAGGCCCCCAATAAATGCATCTTTTTTTCCTTCTCTTGGAAAGTCAGCGCTTACGATTTAGAATTCAATATCGTCAATACTGTTTTTTTCTGATTTTCTTCTGTTTTCACATACATTTCTGTTATATTTGTGGCTTTGTGTTTAAATCCTTTATAGTCAGTATTTTATAAATTCGTCATTCATACTATCAGTTGCTATCTCAATACTATCCTGTGAGTAAGGAGGCTACTGCAATGCTTAGTTAAAAATGAGTGAAAGGCACTCCTGACCACTATTTCAGTCTCCATGAGAACAGTAAAGTGGTAGGAATAGTTGAGTTTCATTTTATGCCTCACAGAAGATAAATACTTGTTCTGAATTTACATGTTTTTTCTTTCTACCCTTTATATCTGGGTGGTTTTGGTCTCAACTGTCTACCAAAACCGGCTTATGTAAAAGAAAATTAAAGCACAAATAAGTAATGGGGTTGTGATATCTCCATGCAGTTAAACAATTAAAATGAGTCAAGTGGGGATCCTTGCCAGTGGTTGTGATTATATCAGAAAGGAAATGTTCTTTTTTTTTTTTTTTCCTTTTCTTCCATGTTCTTGAACTTGAAAATGAGAGCACGTTAAAGGGAGAGAGGGACTTCTGATTTTAAAAGATGGAAGGAATGCTTCTTAGGTTTAGGAAAATCGTTAAGATAAAATGAATATGAATTAAGTTCCACTGTCTTCTGTGTAGATAACGATTGGCAGAATATTACGTTTTTAATTGTTAAAAAATATTAAGAATGTAATAAAGATAGATGTTACCAAACTATGCATTTGTTTTGATAGACATGAAGTTTCATGAAAATGAGGGTGTTAATGGGTTGAATTGTGTCTCCCAAAAGGATGACATTCTAACCACCTGAACTTCAGAATGGGAGCTTATTTGGGAATAAAGTTATGCTGAGTGTAATTAGTTGAGATAAGTTCATACTGGAGTAGGGTAGGCTGTTAATCCCATATAACACAGGGAGGAGGGAGAAGGCAATGAAAGGATGGAGGCAGAGATTGGAGTAGTGCATCTGTAAGCCAAGGAACGCCAAAGATTGCCAGCAAACACCAGAAGGTAGAAGAGGCAAAGAAGAATTCTGGCCAGAGTCTCAGGAGCATGGCCCTGCCAACGCCTTGATTTTGGACTTATGGGCTCTAGAACTGTGAGACTTAAAATTTCTTTTATTTTTAAGTCACCCAGTTTGTTTAGCACCCCTAGGAAACTAATTCAGAGAGTATTTGTAAAGTAGGCATTGAATAATTTTATCATGATGATGTGTGCTGTTAGTGAAGAAAAGGCTACATAAAATCTACCAACCTGATAACTTTATTAGTAAGTTTTCTTCAAGTCATTTATTGGTCTCATTTAGGTTAGCTATGTATACGTGTGGTGTAATCAATCAATGAAATTCACCTCAACTTCTAAAGCCAGCTCGAGTCTACTTCACTGAATTATGTTTCCATAAGTAGGCTTGTGTAACATTTTGACATCAGTTCAAATATTATGGAAAGCACTGAGCCAGTGTAATAGCAGGGTTTGTTTTTTTTTTTAACTTATGAAAGGTATCTAAGTAGACACTGTTGGCCATTTCTTCCCTTCTTTTTACTTGTTTTTGTCCTGGCCGTGGACTTCAGGATCTGATCCTGGTTAGTCTACACCACCATTTCTCCAAGTGTGCTTCTCTGATCAGCAGCATCAGCTCCCTTTGCTTTATCATCAGGAGACGGAAAACCACACAGGGATTTGACAGGGAAAGTTTAATATAAAGAATTATTACTAACCATAATGATTGGATGAATGAGATATTGCCTGTAAGAAGTAAAGAGAACTCGAAAGAATACAAGAGTGGCTGATGTGAGGAGCAGCCCCACTCCTGGGGCTAAGAGGGCACTCAGGGAGAAGCCCCTGTTACTAGCCGTCTATTGCTGTGTAGTAAATGATTCTCCAGCTTAGTAATTTAATAAACATATATGGTCTCACATAGTTTCTCAGGGTCAGGAATCTAGTTGCTATAGCTTAAGGTCCAGTTGGCCGTGATTGGTTGTCCTCAGATTTTGATTTCGTAACCTTGAGGCATTTACAGGTCTGGGTTTTGGTGTGCATAGGTAGGTTGGAAAGGTGTTAGAGCCACCTTAGCTAAATGGTCTCCTTGTTTAACTAACTTCATAATATTCTGCTTTTGGTCCCCCTCTCATTCATGAGAGAGTGACATCAAATTGTGTGTAAGTGCACCTTCAGTCACCATCGGAGTTAAGTTTCTCTTGTCTCATTGTGAAACTCACAGGCTGTGATGTCAGGTCCGTGGAAGAACTGTTTTTGCTGTTCATCTCGTTCAGTTGTTTGTTTCTCCAAGAGCAGAGAGACCACTTGCTGTGCTGCTGGTGGCCATGAATATGCGTTTAAGACCTTTGAGAGGCTACAGACCACCAGGGAGACTATAATGATGACTGTTAGGAGGATAATTACCCTGAGACTGAAGAATAGTCCTTAGCCAGGGCCCCACCCCATGAACCAAACCGGTTGGTATCAAATAAATCAAAGAATATACCTGATGGGGCATCAACCTGATTTAGCCGAGTGGCTTACTTGCTGATTTGTTTTTATTTGCTACAATAGCAGAGGTGTTGATGCAGGTGTAGCAGGAGGTATCGCTGGCCTGATTAATGCGGAGATCTCCTGGGGGCCTTTAAGGGCCTCCTTTGATTTCCTCTTCTGACAGCAGAACTGTTAAAAAGATAAACTTGGGACATGTTACAGATTTTAAGAGATTTGTGAGCACAAACCGATTTGAATCAGGCCGCGCCAAGCCAGATGTGGTCAGGGGCACTTCTCCAGCGGGAGCCTGGGGAGCAGTGTTGGGGTAGGGGCACCAGCCCTCCGGGCAGTCAAAAGCTTAACTCTGTGTATGTGGGTCTTCTGTACTGAGTCTTCCTTATCCAGGGATTTAGCCAACCAGGAATTGTGTAGTACTGTAGTATTTACTATTGAAAAAGATCCACATAACAAAGGGGACCCCTCGCAGTTCAAACTCGTGTTATTCAAGGGTCAACCGTGTGGAAGCAAAGTAAGGGCATGATTGATTGGCTGTAGCTTAAAGCCTAGTTGTGGGTCTGTGATTGGTTGTCCTTAGTGTTTCGATTTCCTAACCTTGAGGCATCCACAGGCTTAGATTTTGGTTTGCTTACTTGGGCTGCCAGAGCTTCAGAGCTACCTCCGCCCAGTGGCCTCTGTGAATGAATCTCTTGGTGGGGCTTTGCCAGAGCAGAGAAAGGGTGCACCTTGAAAGAGGGATGGCAAGGAGTGAGATATGCCTGGAGAGGGGGCGCGTGAATGACACTGGGGGGTCATGAGGCAGAAAAAGTGGACTGGAGCCAATTTTGAAGGACTTGATGGGTCCTGCAGATTGTAAAAACTTTTCCACACAAACATAAAGACTAAGAAAATTTTTACTTGGGATCTATAATTTGGCATAATCTTGAGCTGTTGGAAATGCTCCATTTTATCATTCTTCACTTAATTTTCTATATTTCTGTTTCCAAGTTTAAGCTTTTTCACTTCAAATTTGTTTAATGTCATAATATGTCCTGGAAACATAAGGAAATATTGCACTTTTCAGTAGCCCAGAGAAATACAATTTTCTTGCATTCAAAATGAACTAAAATGGGGCTGAGGGAGGGGATATACCCCTACAGCCTTTCTCTTCAGAATGAGATTTGTGGACCAAACACTTCCAGCCTTCCCTGAAAGCTTGTTGGAAGGTGCAGCTTCCACCCTACACCCGGGGAACCAGAATCTGCATTTGGTTCTGAAAGGGTCCCCAGGCCAGCGGAGGGTCCATGTGCCCGTTATGTTGGTGAGCACCGCTGACAGCTTGTTGAATTTTCCTGTAATGTGCACTTCACCTGCAGCCAGTTTTCAGTTCCCGGTATGGGGTATGGAAAATATTGACGTGGGAGGATTATGGAGGGGAGACTACAGAATGTTTGTTGTAAATCAGTGTTTCCCATTGCTTGGCAGTGAAGTGTGGTGCGGTTGAGAACTTGGATAGGCCTGGGTTGGATGTCTACTTTTATGCCACTTATTCGCTATAGACTTCGGGCAATGATGGTACCTTCCTGATAGATTATGGCAATTACGTCAGTGTCAGTTAATACATGTAAACACTTAGAACAATACCCATTAACATAGGATAATAGCATTTATCTCATCAGCTTATAGTAAAGGGTTAAATTGAAAAGGTACTTGAAGTTCTTAATATAATATTGGTGTAATATATTGGTTGAAAACATATGGTAATGTAGTTGTGACACAACCCCTTCCTCATTAGGTTGCTAGGGTGTTTGAGTTAAGTCTATTTAAAGCACTCAAAACAGTGCCTAATACAATTAGTACCTTGTTACACAGTTACTAACACATGGGTGAGTAGTTGAAGAGGTCAGTTAGTGGTAGCTGTTAGCATTATTATGCATCTATTAGCATTATTATCTATCTTATTTTTTATTATTAGAGTGTAAATGTGATCATGAAAAATTTCGTAGTTTCTTTCTTTCATGGAATATTAAAATGTTACACATCCTCTCTCCTTAGAGAAGGGCTTATTCTTGTGCCTTTTCCTTCTGAGGAGAATGTAGTCAGACGGGCAGTGTTCGTGTAGGTGTGTTCACAGATTATCAGCAGTTCCCAGATTTCTAAATCCCACACCGCACGCTTTCCTCACTGTCATCATCTCTGCAGTAGGGGCACTAACGCGCCTGGTGGTGAGGGTGAAAAAGGATTATTGGATGTTGGAAAGTCAGCTCAACTGTCTGCCCACAGCTCTGTCAGCTCATCTTCTGTTTTCATTTGGTCCTCAGCGTCATTGAGAATTGTTGTATATCGTGACATGGGTCTACAGAATCACATGCTTATGCTTGAAACCTCAAATAGGAGCTCTGAAGGTTTAATCCATGATTAGTGAGGGCCTACTGTAATTCCTTTTTGTTTCTCTTCCCCACTTAACTTTACTCTTTGAGACAGGAATTTTTTCTTACCTATGCTTGAATTACTATTATTAAAAGAAAAAAACTTCACACTTGATACCAAGCCAGGACATAGTAGATACTGAGTAAATGTTTGTTGAATGAAGAATAAATGTACTAAAGTAAAAAACTCTTATTGTTTTATTGGAATTATTTTTATATATTATTTAATAGCATCATTTTATTTTTAAAATCTCTTCTGTGTCTAGAATGTTAGGTAGGGTCATGATCTAGGTCCTCTAGACAATATTCTAAACTAACGTAAGACTGTAATGTACCTTATGGGTGTCGCAGGTGAGGCCTGTACTCTGTAGTGCCACCTGGTAGTCTTCTGGGGCCAAAACAGGTTTTGAGCAAATTTTACTTGAATAGAATTGAATATAGCAAACTGAGTTGCCTTCTCAGAAAGTGCTTCTCTTCCATAGATTTTAGCTAATACCATGCAGCAATTGTGTAATCAAAATAAAGCCTAACTTTTCACTGACAGCTTTCCAAAAGTAAGTATAGTTTGACCACAAAGTCCCACTGTCCCTATGCTAACTATAATCATGTGTGCTTTGAGCCTTTGGGTGCAGTTTATTAATATACCATCACTTAGCCATTGTCCTTGGTTCTTTATTGAGATTGTAAACTTTCTTGTAGTTATCATATATATCCCTTAGAGTATACACAGCAGGTTATCAATTCATTTTTAAGATATGAAATAAATACATCAAAATTGGACAGTTGCATGTGTTTAGAATATGTAGTCTAGAATATTTTCTGTTAATAGTATTACTGAGCTTGAAAAAAGGAAAAGAGAACAGACCTGATTATGTAAATATATGTTTTTTTTTAAAAGAATGAACAATTTTCAAACACCTAAGCCAACAGCATTTCCTCGACACACATTTGGTTTAGATAAGCATCCTTCTGTTTCTTGAAAACACTAGTAGTGAAGGTAGGAGTCGCACCACCATCTCATTCTTTACCGTCAACGTGTACAGCGTTTCCCCTTTTCTCCTTCAGTAACTTACTTTGAGGTCTCGATCGGGGTACTTTTGCTTATTCATTTTTGTTTGCAGACAGAGTCTTAGAAAACCAAGCCCACCTTCCTCATATGTGTAAACCATTCTAAAGCATCTTCCCCTGGGAGATCCGAGATTATGGAATGCTGTTTCCTCAGCCTGTGCCCTAGAGGAAAGAGGTCTGTGAAACCTTTCCTGTGAAAGAATTCCTGGCTGGTGTCTTACATGTGCACATATCCTGGTGTGTGTACTCTGTATCATCACATACACAAAACTTGGGTCTATTTTTTATTCTCTTTAAAAACGTAGGTAAGTTATTATTTAACTTTAGTTTCTTTGTCTGTAACATGGGGATGATAATGCTGTAAGTTATCAGAATTGAATTAGATGAAGTGTCCCAAGTGCCGAAATGTATGAGGAGTGTAATAAATGATTGTATTCATAAGCTCTCATGGTACATTTAAAGTATTCATGCTCAGAAGTTTGACTCTAGAATACAGGTTCAAACCCTTACCTTTTGCTTTAGGAGTTACTTATATGTGCATGTTAAACACCTATTTTGAGAGTTTCTACTCTCTTCAAAGTTCAGATCATGATTTTTTAAGGTTGTTAGTTTTTTTAAAGATTTCTGTGTTTTTATATTTGGCGGTTGTATTTCCTCGAACACAACTTTCATGAAAAGATACGGAAAAAACATCAGTATTTGAGAAAGAGAATGATTGCGTATTCCTTACTTTTCAGCCTGGACTGCTTATCTCTTCAGAAAGGACCACACGCTCTTTGTGCGTCGGCACAGAGTGGGGCACCTTCCACGTGCGGACTCCTGACCCTTCTAGAAGCCTCATGTCAGATGCTAGTTTCTCAGTTTCTCAGACTTGTCCAGGGAGACTTCTTTACTCGGCCACACACAGGCCATTCAAAGGGTTAAATAAGAAAGTCGTGTTATTTTCCTGTTGCTACCATAAAAAGTTACTACAAGTTATTGGCTTCAAACAGCCCATTTATTTCCTCACAGTTACGTGAGTCGGGAGCCCGGGTGCAGTGTGGCTGGTCACCTGCTCAGAGGCTCACAGGCCAAAGTCAAGGTGTCGGCAGGGCTGTGCTCCTTTCCGGAGGCTCTGGGGATGAGCCGCTCCAGTCTCAGGTGGACAGGGAACTCAGGGCCCTGGGGCGTAGCAGTGTGGCCCCTGTTTGCTTGCTGCTGTCGACTGGGGCTTCTCTTTGTTCCCAGGGCTGTCTGACTCCTTGTCAGGCTTCCACGTGGCCCTGCAGCCACATGAGAGCTGGCGTCTCACACTGCAGAGCTCTCTGCCAGCACCTTCGGCCACATCCTTTGGCTCCAGGCAGAGGAAGGACTCATGTGGATAGATTGGCCCCACTTGAATGCCCCAGGACACTCCCTACTTTAAAGTCTGTGACACGTTTCAGATTCCAGGGATTAGGGCGTGGACATCTCTCGAGGCTCTTCTGCCTCCCCTGAAAGTCCTCAGCATGGTGGTTAGAAGCGTGGAGTCGAGCTGGTTGCCTGGGTACCACTCGTGGTTTGTATCATTTTGGGCCAGTCTGTGCACCTCATGTTTGTCATCTGTAAGATGGGGATAATACTTGTACCTTGGCCATGGGGTTGTTTGATGACAGTGACAATGCCTGGTGGGAGGACACCCACAGACTTGGACAGGGCATGTGTGTCCCCGTCGTGGAGCTCAGGGGACAGTTGTCCACACACAGACAGCTGTGCCGAGCAGACTCGGAAGCATGTTCCTGCTTGAACAAAGTTCCATGGCCTTTTACCCCACTGAGGGCTCCTAGTCCAGGAGACGTCTCTTAGGTCCCACGAAAGCCCCTTTCCAGGCTCACAGTGGTGGTTAATGCCCTTCCGTCTCCTCTTCACCCTTCTGAGCGCCCTGCCTACACACTTGTTTGCCTCCAGGAGCAAGAGTTTGAGAACAAACCAGGAAGATTTCCCAAATGCCTTCTGCAAGGGTGAATCAAAGCCCGTTTTCCAAGATACACCATATTCCCAGCAGCTCCAGGCTGTAGACATGTCTGAAGTGTGTATGTACAGACACCTTTCCCTGCATATTTCAGATTACACATGGCTCTTCAGGCATTTACGATGTGACGTCATAATTATGTTTATGTTTGTCCCATTAGACCGGGAACTGTCGAGGGTGGGGACCCAATCTTAATTCAGCTTTTGTCCCAATAACAGTGCCTGGCACGTGGAGAGCAAGAATTATTTATTTTTCAGAAGAATAATAAAATAATGTAATGTTAGACTGAAACTTTGCTAATGATCCACATTCTTTTTCCTCAAGTATTTCTGTAGTGTATTCATACTGTGTGATTGAGTGAAAGCTATAAACCTTTCCAAAATCTAAAGGTAAACTGTAAACAGAATCAAGCAAAGATTTTCACAGTAAGTGCTTAGCATGTGGAGGCCCAGGGACTTTGGAATTACACGGTCCAGTCACAGCTCCAACAGCTGTCTCTGTTATGTGACCTTGAGCTAGCCTCAGGTTTCTCACCTAAAAATCAGAGAATCATTCGGTGATGTGAAGATTAATTGAGATACTGTGTAGAGCACTTAGTGCCAGGCATATAAATGCTCAATAATTATTCTCTTTATAATAATACCATTGTTAAATAAGATGAACCAGTTAAAATTTCTTCAAATACAATTACAGCATGATAAATTTTCTTCTTTGTTCGTAAGACTTTGATTCCAATATACGCAAATTAGAAGTCTCTTTTATGAGAGAGAGTTAGAAAATTGGGAACTAGAAAAGATACTGTAAAGCAAAGGTAAAGAAGTTATTTTTACAGTGAAATTTTGTCAAGTATGAAAAGGAATTAGAGCAAGTTATCATAAGCCTTAGAACTATACTCCAGTAGCATTTACGAGGAATAAAGCATATGCTTTGCAATAAAGTAATCCGGTCGGAGCTGAATCTGTACATAAATGTGCGTTAGGCCTGCATTCAGCTACAGTGAACAGAAGAGTCAATTTGGGAATATCTTAGTTGGATTGTTTTTCCCATAGAACAAGAAGTCTAGAAGTAGGCAGCTGTTGGCATTGATTTCAACCAAATCAGGGTTGAAATAATTGCAATTTGTGCACTTATGTTGGTTTTTCTCATATTTTTTGTGTTGTAAGAGGGCTGCTGCAGTTCCAGATTTCTTGTCCAATTTACACCAGGATGAAGGGAGAAAAAAGAAGGGCATGCCAGCTGCATCTTTCTCTTTTATCAGGAAACATGAGAACCTTCCAAGAGCCCCTAGAGGACTCGCACTTGTGTCTGGTTGGTCAGAACTGTGTAGTGCCTGCCGCTGGTCATAAGGGAGTGGGGGAAAGCAAGAGCTCTCCTGGGGCTGGATGCGTTGCTGCTGTGAACACAACCAGGATTCTGATCCTACGGAAGTAGAGTTAGGGGAGTAGACACCAGCTGGGTTCTACCTTATGGGTTCCATCACATCAGGTTATAAAGAGGTCGTACTCCAGTGTTTCTTCTTCCCATGAAAATTATTCTGCATCTCTGATTCATGGGAGAATCCAAAGAGCAAGACACCGGAGGCTTAAATTGCTAACTTGGAGTGAAAAAGTTGTGTAACAGTTGGATGGGGAATCAGACAACTAGGCACATTTATTAACAGCAGTACGTACTAGTTCTTCTGATCCATGAACGCAAAGTATCTTTGCATTTGTTTGTGTCTTCAGTTTCTTTCATCTGAGTCTTACAGTTTTCAGCATACAGGTCTTTCACCTCCCTGGTAAAATGTCTCCCTAAGTATTTTGCTGTTTTTGATGCTGTTGTCATGGGATCGTTTTATTTCTTTTTTCAGATAGTTTATTGTTAATGTATAGAAACACACCTGATTTCTATATGTTGACTTTATATCCTGCAACGTTACTGAATGTATTGGTTAGTGGTGTCGGTTTTGTGTTTGAGTCTTCAGGGTTTTCTGCATGTAAGATCATGTCTGGGGGCCAGGCGCGCTGACCTGGAGCGCGTGTCCCGGGCGGTGACGCCGGCGGCGGGCTCCACGTGTGCGGCCGAGGGGCGCCTGATCCGGCCAGCGGGCGGCGCGCGGGGGAGACTGGAGCGGCGCGGGGTCAGGGGGCGGCGCGCTGTGCGAGACCCCCGCGTGGACATGGAAACGTGAGAGCGGGCGACTCCTGCTCCTTGTCTTCAGGGGGCGCCTTCCTCGCGCTCACCCGGGAAGTCCCGCGCTCCGCCGCCGCCTGGGCGTGTGGGAGCCGCGCCGGGCGGGGGTCCCGGAAGGTCGCGGTGTCGCCCCTCTTCCTCCTGCGCGTCCTTCGGGGCCCGGGGGAGGGGTCGGGACGGGCTGGGGGACAGCGGCACGTGGGCGCGCGGGGCGGGGGGCGCTGAACCCCGCGGCGACGGTTGCTGCGGATCCCGTGTCGGAATGAGAGTCCCCGGGCGCCCGCAGGGCCAGGCCCCCCCCCCCCCCCCCGCTTGCGCCCTTACGGCCTCACCTCCGGGAGCCTGGGGACCCTTCCCCCTGTGTGGGTCACACAGCCTTTCACAGGGCCGCACACTTTAAATTGGCCTCCCCATCTAAGACAGTGGCTGTATTGATTTCCTTTTTCCCACCTGCAAGGGGGGCGGCATCAGTGAGTAGACGGCAGCAGCTGACCCTTTAAAGGGATTATTGCTGAGAATCGGAATTGATCACTTCAACCTGGAAAGGTTTCTGGGCAGGGCCCAGGCTTAGAGCGGGACTGACACTTGGTGTTTGCGCAGACGCTGGGACCCAGAAATGATGGGGACCCTTCCTTCAGGAATTGGATGACACCTGGGGTGCGCGTTTCTGCCCTACACTTGGAGTTTTGCAAGGACTGCTTAGTTTTGTGTATTTGACCCTACACCTTTAGGTGTGTGGTTCATCCTTATGGTAAGAGCTCTGCATTCTTCAGCTCAAAGTCCGAGTGAGTCACTTGAGCCTTTGAGTTTCTCTCTTCCTCACCCTTTTACTTCTCTCAGTTTTCTTGGAGACAGTACTGGTTAAGTCTCTGGTTCTGTGTGTCCATTTCACACAGTGACGTCTTCTGGCGGTGGTAGCACAGAGAAACGGAGGGAAGCCAGCCTTGTGTACAGTTGCTTCAGGCTTGGGCCTATTGTCCTGTTGACGTTCTTTTTCTTCTGGTAGTGGTTACAAGTCTTCTTTTAAGTTAGTTTATATGAAATAATGTTTTCTGGCACCAGATCAGTCCATCGAGAGCAGTAGCTTGTTAGATCTGACAGCAAGCAGTGGAGGAAAGCTAGCAGATCATACTTGCCTGGATTCAAGTGCCTCCTGTGTGTCAAGCTCAGTGCGTAGACATATTTCAGTGCCCCTAGCAATCCAGTGGGGAGGGGAGAGTATAGTCCCCACTTTACAGATGAGGAGACTGAGGCTTCTGGAGGCCAGGCTGCTTGCCCCAGACTGCTGAGTAGTGGAGAGGCAGAGCTTGGCTTGTGTCTTCCCTGCAGGGCAGCAGAGCCCAAGAATGCTCCTGTTTGCAGGTCCAGTGTATGAGTATTTCCTGAGGGCTCCTAAAACACAGAGCCATTTACTTGTCCAGGCTCCAGTGCACCTCTGCTTGGAGTTGGGGGATGACCTGGTGACACCATTTCTAGCCCTGCTATGTCCTCAGAGAGCAGAGTTATAACAGCTGGCTTTTAAGAACCAAGCCACAAGGTCACTCCTTTGGTTTCCTTCCATAGCCTGCAACTCAGAAAACAATGTCCCTTTTCTGGGAAGCAGTGTAGATTGGGTGTTTTGAGAGTGATTTGCTAGACCCTCTTCTTACATACTCTCCTCCACCCTTCGTCTTTCATCCAGTTTCTTCCCTAAAATTCTGAAGCTGGTTTTTACAGAGGATTGCTTCTCATCTGGGATGTGGTGTAGAGAATGGGATGGCTCCTGTATCAATGATTTGGATACATTGTTATTTCTATTCAGATGACATCATTTTTTTAAAATGCCAAGTCATCTCTGTTAATGCAGTATTATTTGGCAGATCCTACAATCTTACATTTTGATAGTGAGGAAAGAAGTAAGGCTGCTCTTGGTAGAAAAAATCCTGGAAGGATTTGTACCAACATGTCAACAACAAAAAATCTTTGGATTAGGGTTAGCAGTAGGGTTTTGTTTGTTTGTTTATTTGTTTTTGTGTTTTGGTTAAGCTTTTTGGTATCTCTATTTTCTGATTTTTTAAAAGTTAAGGAATATTGTTTATTTCAGTAATAAAACACATTTTAAAGACTCCAATTCTCAGTTCTTCAGTAATTCTCACTTGTTTTGCATCATTTATTTTGTGAATTTCTACTGTTGCAAGTAGTGATTTCTGGATTGATTTAGTCAATAGATACCAGTGTGCGTACTGTGCCTCCAGTGCTCAGCGGCGTTTGCTGTGAGATTAGTGGGAGAGAAGTCATAACTAATCTCATAAACTTGGGGAAACTTACAAGCGCCAAGGAGAGAGGGACCCTGTGACCTGGTGAGCAAGACTTGAGGGGGGGCCTTCAGCTGGGATCAGAGGATGTGTAGGAGCTAAATAGGTAAAAGAGAAAAAGAGTTTTTCAGGCAGAGAGAGTGCTTGGGACTGAAGGAAGATCAGTGTGTTTGAAGCAGAGAGAGACAAACAGGCAGTCACTCCCCAGGGCTGAGGGGGTCTGGAATTTACCTTGAGAGCAGTGGAACCCCATTGGAGAGGATAAAGCAGGGGCTGGTGCAGTGAGGGTGTGCTGAGGCTCATAGTTAGGACCTCGTGGCCCTTGGATACCAGAGGACTGAAAGATGCACCTGAAGGAGGTGAGTGGGGAAGGAGCGAAGCCATTCTGAAATGTTGGCATTTTTTTCTGGTGTTTTGTTCTCTTGAGAAAAAATCAAGAATGACCCGCAAGGTCTTGAATATGTCAGTTTCCATGGGGGAAAAAAATGTCACACCCTTAGCACTGAATCCGTTTAAGGACTGTTGGTGTGCTAATCTCTGAAAGTGTGGACAACTCAAATGATTGGAGAACTACCTGTTTGCACTTGGGATGCTTCTGTGCCGTCAAATGGAACAGACAAGGCTATTTTCCTGAGGCTTATCCCCCCCCCCATCATTGAGTTAATCTATACTCATTGTAGAAAACTAGGAAGATGATGAAATAGGTGAGTAGGTGAGGCCTTTATGAGCAGTTGTCCTGGGGTAATAGAGCATCGTTGGGATTTGCTTATAACAAATGTCAGGTTGGCAATAGTGGCAGAAACAGCAGAACGAGTTGGCAGTGTCGTTTTTGGAGGCTTACGGAATTGTGCTGCCACCTAAGTGTGGTTGTCAGAATGGATTCTCTTGAATTATCTGAGCTGTTCTAGGAGGTGAGTTAGACAATCTGGCCTCCGACTGCTGTTCTTTCAGGTAACGAAACGTGTTTCACGTGCTAACTGTGCAAAGCTGTGTCTTTTCTTTGAGTTATGAAGGTAACGTGTTAAGATGGTTGAGTTAAAAAAAAAAGATGGGGGACCTGAAGTGGTGGCAGTGAGGTGGCAACAGTGAGATGGTGTTAGAAACAAAAGTCCCAGCTGGGGACAGATCTTGCATACTTGTGGATTCCAGCAAACAGGATCCAGGACATTTTAGTCAAGAGGAATGTCAGGCCACGGGCTTCTTGCCCCTTCCCTGGCTTTTGATGCTGTATTTGTGACTTCTTTTTGTCTGATGAAAGCGTAGGTTAGTCTTTTAGAAGACAAAGGAACTTACTCTAATTAGATACCTGCAGGTAGCCTTAGGAAGTGACTGGGAGTCATCTGGGAACCCTCCAGGGCATGTAGGAAAGGATCCTTGCAGCTTCAGTGTGCTGCACCCACTTTCCCTCTGTCTTCACAAATGTACTTGTTTCACAGGTGAGTTTGTCAGAGGCCTTGCTTTCCTGTTCTCCTGATTCCCAGTTCGTGGATTACTTACATAAAAGGACTGGAGACTTGATACCTAAGAAACAGAGGCCAGCATTTAAGGTAGAATGTGCTGGCAGGGGCTGGGCTGCACCCGAAAGGGGGGCCCCAGAAAGCTGAGGCAGGAGTTTGGGGGAAGGTTAGAGGCTGTAGGACTTTGAGGCTGCTTGGCCTCAAAGACAGACAGGCGCGGCTGCAACCAAGGGCAGGGAGGGTGGAGGCGGAGGCAGCATGGGGGACTGGGGAGGAGGTCTTCACTTGTTTGAGGTTGAAGAATCTTTCTGCCGTTCCTCCTGCAATTCCATCTCTAGATCTGGCACCACCCGACCCACCTTGCTGGACAGGTCTTTTGGTTTGAACCTTCAAACATAATTCTTCCTAAATGAGGTAATGCCTTTGAGTGCACTTAAAAAACTCCTGCTGCACTGTAGTGGTCAACCAGCTCCTCCTGGGGCCGGGGAGGTCGTTCCACAGCCAGTGCCTCCTGCTGTGTGCCAGGTGGGGCTGTGGGCCTGTTCCCAGGCAGCAGGTCCCTAGAGTGGTGGTGTGGGCCAGCTCTGGCTTTGGCTTGGACAGGTTGGGTGTGAGATCCACCGGCCACTTCCTAATGACTTGACCTTAGTGAACCTTGCCCTCTGTTTCCCATTTCTAAACAGGGAATAGTAATGTCTACGTTGAATAGCTGAGTTGGGAGTGAGATAATAAATGCAGGTGGCATAGCAGCAGCACCTGTTGTGTGTACCTGCTCAGTAAATTGGAGTCCAGGGAGTGTAGCATCGTGACTAGAATAGAGGAGGCAGAGCCCAGAAGCACGGGTGACTCCTCCGCTTCTCTCGTGTGGAGCACCTCCATGCTTGTGGGAGAAACCGTCACTGTCTGCTCTGTGTCCCTTGGAGCTACAGCCTCTCCCCACATTTCAGATGGAAGAAGGTGAAGTCCTTACAGAGGGTGGTACTTGTCAGGGCCACTTTGGTGATTTTTCTACAGCTGGGGTTGGGCCCTGGCCTTTCTGATGTCAGACTGTGAATGTTTTTGCCACCAGCCTTGGCGCCTCCCTAGAGATACAGGGTGGCTGGGGTGGTGATGCCTCACCAGGGCAGAGGAGCCACAGCCCCTTTTTCTGACCCGGGCTTACTGAGCCCCACATTCTGACTTTCAGGGAGAGCCCCTCCATCTGTTAAGATGGGAAGATGTTTGCCAGGCAGCTCTCTCATGGGGTCCTGCCTTTGAGAATCAAGAGGGTCCCCTGTACCTCTGGTTTTACCCCTGAGTAGACTCTGGCCAGGTATGGGAAGTGGACTGCTGGATGGTGCTTGCAGTGACAGATGAGAAGGTCCGGGCCCGGATCCCGTCCTTCTTCCACACCTGCACTTACAGCTCTCTAGCCAGCTCGGGAATTTGACGGGTCTGGCTTTGTCGCTGACTGCAGCTTCCTGCTCTTCAGCTTTGGGTGGGTTGCCTGGACACCTGGCTTCAGCTTTCCCATCCATAGATGGGGACTGCGTCTTTAACTTCATGGGATGGCTGTGAGGACAAGTGGGAAATGTTTGAAAGTGGTCAGGGGTACCCTAGCCCTTGCTCCTCCATTCACCTCTGAGACAGAATCCTTTTCCCCCTAGTTGACAACTACATGATGATCCCCCTGGAGTCTCGCATCTCAGTTACCACGCCCAGTGAACCACTCAGATCGAGGAACTAGATTTTGTTTGTCATAAAATCCCACCACAACCTCACCATTTGGAGGTCTTCAGGAGTCATTGTAAGGAGATCTCACCTATAAAGGTCAGTCAGGTTATCCCAGAAAGGAAGTGAAAAAAACCCTGTGGCCTTAAATCTGCCTATAATCCCAATATAACATTTCCTCCTGTCCCAGTTGCTCAGTGCGGTTAGCCTTTGAGTCAATGGCTCTTAAACTTGACAACACATTTTTACGTTAGAGGCAGCTGCTCACCAAAACCTTGGAGGGGAGCAGGTTTCAGGCCAGGATCTTCACTTGAGTTTCCGTATGGTGGAATTTTGTAGCAGTGGCAACAGATTTTAAGTTTTCTTGTGTATTTTGGGCAGGCTTAATCTGCCAGCCAGTTCTTTTGTTTGTTTGTTTTATTTGGAGGGGGAGGTATATAGGTTTATTCATTCATTCATTTATTATTATTTTCTTAATGGAGGTGCTGGGGATTGAACCCAGGATCTGGTGCATGCTAAGCATGTACTCTATCACTGAGCTATACCCTCCCCCTGCCAACCAGTTCTTAAGGCTTTGCTGCTACGACCTTCATTCATCCTCAGAGGAAACACATTTTTCCCAGTTGCTCAGTCGTTTGGGGAAAGTAGGAGCAGGCAAACTGAATTCTTGGTTTGAAGACATTGACTGAATTGGTTCCGTCACTCCAGACCCGTGATGTTCTCAGGACTTGCAGGTTATTGACCGAACACCTGAACTTCATTTTCTGTTCTCTCATCTACTGTTCTTGTGCATGCAAAAGTTTAATGCCCATCGCCTTCAGTGGCAGGGGGTTCTTTCAGAGGATTCTGGAATCAGATTCCTCCCTGGGATTCTCTTATACCCACTGGAACCCTGGGATATTTTGAGGATTTCATTACTGTTTTCCTTAACACTTACTTAATTAGCTGACCTTGTCAGCAGTTTTGTATGTGGATCATCTGTCTTTTGCTTCCCCTCCCCAAACCTTTTAAGTTTTTACCGTTAAGTTTTTATTCTGTCGTTCAGCCTTACAAGTGACATTGCCTGATGCTGGAGTCTGGGGAGGACACCGGAGGAGCCTCAGGTGTCAGTAGTAGGTACTGCTTGGTCTGCTTCTGAAGTTTTCTTGGTCAACGATATTAATGGACTGAGTCTGGGTTGAAATGTAATTGCAGCCTTACTGTCAGTTTATATTTGTCAGGCAGAACGTTAGAAATGTAACCACTCTTGGTCCTTGGGCAGCAGATAAGTTTAACATTCACCTGGAGCTGGCTAGCTTGCTTCTGTGTGCTGTTTTGCTGAAGCCAGCATGCAGCATACAGACTTCAAGATGAGCGGGGCATCTTGATGTTTAGAACTGGAAAACTGAGGCCTGAGAGGAGGAGTGGCCCTCCCGGGGTTGACCTGCAGAGGAGGAGAACATAGATCTCTGTTCCCTTCCGGAGTGGTCTGATCTCTGTCATTCTTATTTCTTCATGGCTTAGTTAGTTCAGTGTTTTTTGTTTTTAGGTTCTTCTCTTTATTTACATAGGTCCATAGGCAGGTTTCCTTCCTCAGGGCCTTGTCTTTTTTAGGTCATCGTTGTGTTTCTAATGTGAAGATGGGACAGGGCACAGTGAAGAATTTTGGAATTCTTCACTCAGGGCTGGTTCTGAATCTCAGGGCTGCCTTAAACAAACAAACAAACAAAACCCCCGAAACTCGATTCCTGTTCTGAAATCGAGTGGGTGATGGCTTTCAATTTTAAGAGCATTAAACTGCTTTTCCTCATCTATTAAAAAAGAGTAATGGCACTTATTATTGAACTTCAGGTGAACCATTTTGGGTGATCATTTCAAGATTCAAGAAAGCAACCCGTATAAATTAAACAAGGTGGAGTGGGCTAGACGTCAGCTCCTGTGTCAGGCTCTGCTGGTCAGGTGTGCGAGAGTCCAGGGTGAGAGCGGAGGGCCTTAACACTTAGATAAGGGTGAGTCTAGAACAGCATAACCCAGCTGCTGAAAAGCTTTCAGGGAGGTTATTTCTCACATATTCTTTGTATGTGGGGGAGTATGTCCTGCTTGCTGAAGTGGTCATTTAACCATTTCACAGGAGAACTGGTTAGAGGAATTGAACATGCTTTTGGAAGAGACAGTATCGGGGGTTGGAAGTGGGGAAGGAGTTCTAGGAGGCCCACTGGTGAGTTGGGATCTGGGCTCAGGATTGGACGGTAGGCCTTTCCTCCTGCTGGTGCCATTAAGCACCCACTTACCCTCTCAGGGAAGTTGGAGGGGCTCTTACTTTCCAGAGGTGAGGTCAGGTGACCTTGCCACCAAAGGCAGCAAAAGTGGACAGGTCACCACCGGGGGAAGGTGCTCAGCTTTGGGTGAGCAGGTAAGAGACATGCACTGGCCTTTAAGTGAAGTTTAAGATGGTGGGAGCATGTGCACTTTGTTGCCTTGGTTTGTTGCAGAAGGGAGAAGAAACTTAAATTGCTTAGAAAAATTAGGGTCACTCTGATCAGTTTAACCAGTCTTCTGAGTCTGTTGAACCAGTGTTGGCTTATTTTAAAAAGCTATTTTAAAAAGTTAACCCATTGACATTAAAAGAATCTGAGTACGTGCTTTTTAAAATATATATATTTTTATTGAAGTATAGGCAGTTTACAATGTGTCAATTTCTGGTGTACAGCACAATGCTTCAGTCATACGTAAACATACATACATTCGTTTTCATATTCTTTTTCACCGTAAGTTACTATAAGATACTGAATGTAGTTCCTTGTGCTCTACGTATGAACTTGTTGTTCATCTCCCATTGACATTTCAGAGCTTAAACTACTCAGGAGGTGCCACATGGAGTGAAACGCAGCACAGGCTTCTCATTACCGCACAACGGGATGGCCAGAGCAGGGGATGCTAGCTGTGTGACTCTCTGAGCAGAGCTTCTGAGCCAGCTGGCCGAGATGGGTGGGGGGCAGGGATGTAGAGAAGTCCTTGTGACCAGGTGGTCCCAGCCCCAGGCCAGCCCCTCAGGCTTCAGTAGTCCTCATTTTAACTGAAGTGTGTTGTGCAAATATACTTTTTGTTACATGCCATGATGTGAGAAAGACGGGGGATCTGATTTGTGCCCTCCGTGCACACTATTCTGAGAAGAGATGGTTTTCTTGGTCTTGGGTTCACAGATATTGTGAAGAAGGTTTGTCATGCTGGGCTAAACTGTTTACAAGGAGTATTCCCTGCACTGGAGTGTCAGGAAGGGATGGAGTTGGCAGATCCACTTCCTGGACCTCAGGGTTTATGTGAAGTCTTAGTGGAGGTAAGGTTGAAAAATGATTATTGCTGATGACCTTAAATGGAAGGCTTTTGACACCTCATCCTGAAAGAATGGGGAGCCCTCACATTAGTGAGGAGGAGAATGTCGATTTGAAATGGGCAGGGAAGCCAGTGAGGTAAAAGGGTGATTGATAAGAGGCCGGCATGAACTAATATGGCCTTGAATTTGCCTGATAGGGAATAAAAGGCAGGGACAGGTGCCAGAGACACTGCATGGAGATTGGGTGGGGATTCACTTGATACCAAGGGCGGAGGACAAGACATCTGCCTATCCAGCAACTGGGGTCCTTTCCCTGCTGGGTGTGTGCTGTGCCCCTGGGTTCTAGTGATGGGTGAGATGGCCTGTTCCCATCCTGGGGGGTCTTACCACGAGACAGGGCAGGACACCGTGGGAAAGAGGAAGGACGGGCAGGAGTGTGTCTGAGAGGTGGCAGCTGAGTGAGAACTGGAAGGTGACACAGGCCCTGAGATAGTGGGTCTTTGTTTTTAGGGGTGCTGAGTTTGAGCAAAGGTGAGGTGAGCTGGGTCGTGGAGAGGATGGTCTGAGATGTTTCTACTGCCTGGGAGAATGGGAGTATTGGTCAGACAGCCTAGCCTGTGGCCCTGGATGGCCACTCCCTGTTTCCCTGGGCTGGGAGAACACAGTGGGTTGAGATGTGGAGGTCCTGTGTGACCATCAGGACCTAGGACCCACATGAACTAGAGGGGTGTGTCTTTGACTCTGGCAAATCTCAGCTGGCTCTGTGGATTGGGTGCAGAACTTGATAAAAGAAAAAAAAAATCATGTCTGTAGGTATAGATAGTTTTACTTCTTCCTTTCTGAGTTAAATACCTTGTATTTCTTTATTTTGCCTGATTGTATTCTAGCCAGGACTTCTAGTACTATGTTGAACAAGAGTGGTAAGAGTGGGCACCCTTGTCTTGGTTCTGATCTTAGGGGAAAAGCTTTCAACCTTTCAGCACTGAGTATGAAGTTAGTTGTAGCCATGTAGTATATGGCCTTTATGATGTTAAGATGTGTTCCTTCTAGAACCAGTTTGCTGAGAGTTTAGTCATGAAAGGATGTTGTTTTTTGTCAAATGCTTTTTCTGCATCTGTTGAGGGGATCATAGGATTTTTATCTCATGTTCTGTTAACATGATATGTCACATGTATTGATTTGCATGTATTGAATCATTCTTGCATCCCAGGGTTAAATCCCACTTGATCATGGTGTAAGATCCTTTTAATATATTTTGGAATGCAGTTTGCTGATATTTTGTTGAGAACTTTTGCATCCGTGTTCATCAGGGATATTGGTGTGAAGGTTTTGTTTCCTAGAGTGTCCTTATCTGGCTTTGGTATCAGGGTCCTGCTGGTCTTGTATTTGGGAGTGTTCCCTCCTCTTCAATTGTAGGGAAGAGTTTGAAAAAGATTGGTGTTAATTACTCTTTAAATGTTTGATGGACTTCACCAGTGAAACCAACTTGTGTGGGGTTTTCTTTTTTGGGAGGTTTTTGATTACTGATTCAATCTCCTTATCCATTATTGGTCTACTCTTATTTTTTATTTCTTCCTGATTTATGCCTTGGTTAGTTGTATGTTTCTAGGGATTTATTTTTTCTAGGTTATCCATTTTGTTATATATAATTGTTCATAGTACTCTCTCATGATACTTTGTACAGTTGACCCTTGAACAACTCAGGGATTAATCCATGTAGAATTTATAGTCGGTCCTCTGTATTCTTAGTTCCTCCACATCCCTGAATTCAACCAGCCATGGACCTTGTAGCGCTGTAGTATTTACTACTGTGCTGTTACTATTTGCATATAAGTGGACCCATGCATTTCACGTCTGTGCTGTTCAGGAGTCAACTGTATTTCTGTGGTATCACTTCTGTTTCTATTTATTGAGTTTTCTTTTTCTTAGTCTACCTATAGGTTTTATTTTAAAAAACAGTTCTTAGTTTTGTTGATCTTTTCTATTATTTCTCTGGTTTCTATTTCATGTATTTCTGCTGTGATCTTTGTTATTTCCTTTCTTATGCTAACTTTGGGGTTGGTTTATTCTTTTTCTAGTTCTTTGAGCTGTAAAGCTAGGTTATTTATTGAAGATCTTCCTTTTTCCTTACTGTAGGCATGTATCACTGTAAACTTCCCTCTTAGAACTGCTTTTGCAGCATCCCATAGTTTTGGTATGTGCTCACATTTCATTTGATTCAACATACTGTTTGATTTCCCTTGTGATTTCTTTGACTTGTTGGTTGTTCAGGAGTGTGTCATTTAATTTCCTCATATATGTGGGTTTTCCATTTTCCTGTTTTTGATTTCCACTTTTATACCAGTATCAGTAAAGATACTTGGTGTGATTTCAACCTTTTAAATTTGCTAAGATTTGGTCTGTGCCCTGTCATGTGATCTATCCTTAGCAATACTCTGTGTGTACAGAATTCTGTTGTATATTCTGTTGTTGGATGGGGTGTCTTATATATGTCCATTGGGTCCATTTGGTCGAACATATGATTCAAGTCCAGTGTTTCTTTATTGATTTTCTGTCTGGATGACCTATCCATTGCTGACAGTATGGTATTGAAGTCCCCTATTAGCGTATTGTTGTCTATTTCTCCTTTTAGCTCTGTTAGTATTTCCTTAATATATTCGGGTGCCCTGGTGTTGAGTGCATATATATATTTCCAATTGTTAATTCCTTTCCTTTTTGACTCTTTCTACATTCCTTTGTGAATTGGTGATTTCCCTCCATTGTGCACCTCTGATTTCCTCGTCTTCATCTTTTGTGAGCCTACTCAGATTTTTTGCTTTGTGGTTATAATGAGACTTACATAAAACATCTTATAGATGAAACAGTCTATTACTCTGATAACAGCTTAACTTCAATCACATACAAATCTTTACTCTTTTATTCCTACTACCTCTTTTATGTTTTTATGTCACAGTTTGCCTCTTTTTGTATTGGGTATTCATTAGCAAATTATAGTAGCTATAGTTATTTTCTATACTCTTGTTCTAACCTTTGTACTAGAGTTAAGTTTTAACACACCATCATATTAGAGTTTTCTAAGTTAGGCTATGTATTTATCTTCGTCAGTGTATATGTTTCATGTTACTAGTTAGCCTCTTTTCATTTCAGCTTTAAGAACTTCTTTTTAGCATTTCTTGTTAGACATTTCTGTTGGTGATGAATTATATCAGCTTTTTTTTTTTTTTTTTTGTCTTGTCTGGGAAAGTCTTTATTTCTCCTTCTTTTCTGAAGGATGACTTTGCCAGATGGAGTATTTTTGGTTGAGTTTTTTTTCTTTCTTTCATCACTTTGAATATATCATCCCACTCTCTCCTGAGCTGTAAGATTTCTGCTGAGAAATTCACTGACACCCCACTTTGGGTTCCTTTGTAGGTTACAGTCATCTTTTCTCTTGCTGCCTTTAGGTTTCTCTTTTTAAAGTGTTTGATTTTTGACAGTTTTATTATAATATGTCTTCGAGAGGACATTTCAGGTTGAGATAATGGGATAATCTATTTATTAGCTTCATGAAGTCTGTGTCCAAGTCTCTTCCCAGGTTTGGCAAGTTCTTAACTATTATTTCTTTAAATAAATATTCTGTCCTCTTTCTTCCTTCCTTTTCCTTCTGGAACTCTAATGATTTGGATTTTGCTCTTTTGAAGATGTCTCATAGATCCTGTAGGCGTCTTCACTCTTTATCATTTTTTTTTTTTCCTTTTTTTCTCTTGAGACTGGATTATTTCCAAGTTCCTGTCTCATTGACGCTATCTTCGATGTGGTCTGCTCTGCTTTTGATGCTCTATTGCATTTTCCACTTCATTAAATTCTTAAGCTCCAGAATTTCTTTTGTTTTCTTTTTAATGATTTCTGTTTCTTTGTTATATTTCTCATTTTGATTGTGTACTGTTTCTTTATTTCATTAAATCATCTTTTTGTGGGTTTCTTTGTTTGTTTTTTGTAGCCCATGATGTTTCCTTAAAACAGCTATTTCGAATTTTTTATTGTGTATGTATTAGATTTTCGTGTTTGAGTTTGGTTACTGGGGGATTATTGTGATCTTGTGGTGATGTCACATCTCCTTCAGTTTTCATGCATCTGATGGAGTCCAGAACACACCAGCAGGAACTGCACTCCTTTAATGCCCTCCGGGAGTCTCATATGCTCTTCTCATGATTTGCTCCCTCTCCCCAGTCATGGACTCCCTCTGCAGTGCTCTGGATGCATGGTGAGAAATGAGAGAAAGGAGTCTCTTCAGTAGAGTCCCACACAGATTTAGAAACCAGGCATTCGGTCGGTGACTCTCCCTGTTCCCTGCAGGAGAAGCCACTGTCCATCTATTTAGCCATACGCCATACCTGTAACCTTACGTGGTGCCGGTAGAGACAAGCTGTTCCACTTACCCATTCCATCCAAACTCCTTTTTCTTCCCTCCAGTGGAGTGTTGGTCCTTCTCTGGAAATCTGGGCTTCCACAGAGGCTCTCTCATCTGAAGGTGACTGCCTGAGTCACTGCTCGCCCTGCACTCTCAGACTGTAGCTGAGAGGAGCTGGAACCAGTTCAGTCTCCTGTAGGTTTCACAGCTGGTGCTGAAGTCTGTGTGCTTATTACCCGGTGCTAGACTTGCCGTGGGTCCCGTGGGGTGAGGTGCTGGGCGGCACTTGTGTTCATGGATGATGCCTGTTTTCTGTTCTTAAAGGGGCGGACGAAACAAAGGATGCAGTGCACCACTGTGGTGCTGATGCCATGCCAGTGGAAGTTTTAATATTTGCACTTGTTAATTTTTTCTTGAATGTACAGAAGAGGTTTCTGGATCATTGATTTCTTGATTTACCAGACAGAAAATAACCAGTGTGTGGTTCCCTGAGTCCCAGGTCTCACCTATGGGGCAATGGAAGTCAAATATCCTACATACACAAACTCTGTACTGTACTCAAGGGATGAAGAAAAATAAGTTTTCTGTGCTTTTTACAAAGGGGGAAGGGGCAACTGTCTCTCTTTCCCTTTCTGAGAGAGTTTCCCTGGAAATGTGTAAGTCTTTGGAATAAATAAATCTCTCTGAAAAAGACAGGCCCATTTGTTTTCAATTTTCAGAAATGTAGACACATCCCTCCAGGGTTAAGAAAACCTCTGGAGCTTTCACAGCATGTACATACAATTGTAACTAATTGTTAAGGTTGCTTTAGCTCAGAATCCCAAATTTCTGTAAAGTTTGCCCTGACAGCCCAAACTATGCAGTAGTGAGAACATTTTCCCTATAGTCCCACAGAGGGACGTTTCTTTATGATAAAATCTGTCAGGAAAATGTAAATTTATCTATGCCAAATAACAGAAATGCAAATGCATAGGGGAAAAATTAGGCAGAATTAAACGGAGAGACAGTTTCATAAGCACAACTGGAGATTTTGCTACACGTCAGGTACTGATGTAGCAGCTGGAGTTTTCAAAAATCATCAAAGGCAGAAAAATCTGGACACACTGTCAGCTACATGTTTAAGAATGTTGGCAAATTTCCCTTGAGAAAGATCACTAGCAATGAACAAAAATACCTGTTTCCTTAGCTCCTAGCAGCCTTGGGACTTAATATTTTTTAATTTTTTATTTGTTGCTCTGATAGGCAAGGGTTAGTACTTGTACTTATTTGCATTTCATTAACTGCTAAGTGATTGAACATTTTTGCATATGTTTGATTTTTTTAAATGGAGTACATTGCTAATTTTAGGTGTATTGTTATAGTTTTCCTTTATTTATATTTTATATTTGCAAATATTTCCCCCTTGTCATTAACTTTTTTCCTTGTAAAAAAATTTTTATGTATGTATTTATTTATTTTAACATTTTTTATTGATTTATAATCATTTTACAATGTTGTGTCAAATTCCAGTGTAGAGCACAATTTTTCAGTTATACACAAACATACATATACTCCTTGTAACATTTTTTTTCACTGTGAGCTACCATAAGATCTTGTATATATTTCCCTGTGCTACACAGTATAATCTTGTTTATCTGTTCTACAATTTTGAAATCCCAGTCTATCTGTACCCACCCCCCACCTCCTTGGCAACCACAAGTTTGTATTCTATGTCTATGAGTCTATTTCTGTTTTGTATTTATGCTTTGTTTGGGTTTTTTTGTTTTTTGTTTGTTTGTTTGTTGTTTTTTAGATTCCACATATGAGCGATCTCATATGGTGTTTTTCTTTCTCTTTCTGGCTTACTTCACTTAGAATGACATTCTCCAGGAACATCCATGTTGCTGCAAATGACGTTATGTTGTCAGTTTTTATGGCTGAGTAGTATTCCATTGTATAAATATACCACATCTTTATCCAGTCATCCGTTGATGGACATTTAGGCTGTTTCCATGTCTTGGCTATTGTAAATAATGCTGCTATGAACATTGGGGTGCAGGTGTCATCCTGAAGTAGGGTTCCTTCTGGATATATGCCCAGGAGCGGGATTCCTGGGTCATATGGTAAGTCTATTCCTAGTCTTTTGAGGAATCTCCATACTGTTTTCCACAGTGGCTGCACCAAACTGCATTCCCAGCAGCAGTCAGGGAGGGTCCCCTTTTCTCCACAGCCTCTCCAGCATTTGTCATTTGTGGACTTTTGAATGATGGCCAGTCTGACTGGTGTGAGGTGGTAACTCATTGTAGTTTTGGTTTGCATTTCTCTGATAATTAGTGATATTGAGCATTTTTTCATGTGTCTATTGATCATTTGTATGTCTTCCTTGGAGAATTGCTTGTTTAGGTCTTCTGCCCATTTTTGGATTGGGTTGTTTATTTTTTTCTTATTGAGTTGTATGAGCTGCTTATATATTGTGGAGATCAAGCCTTTGTCGGTTTCATTTGCAAAAATTTTCTCCCATTCCATAGGTTGTCTTTTTGTTTTACTTATGGTTTCCTTTGCTGTGCAGAAGCTTGTAAATTCCATTAGGTCCCATTTGTTTCCCCTTGTCATTAACTTTTAAACCATCCTTCTTACGTTCTTTAACTTAAAGAAGTTATAATATTTGTGTAGTCAAATCCACCTCTTTTTTTTTTTTTCCTTGTTTTTTTCATTTGGTTTCTGCAACTTATTTTCCGTGATTCTACTGATGACTTACAGTTCATTCAGGGTGTTATCTCATTTTAAAACTTACCCTGTAAAAGCAAGGAAGACTCCCTCCAATCAATGAAGCATTGAAGTGGGCCAATTAATTTCTGTCTGTTTTTACCACTTAGACTGTTAGTTGAAGTATTTGCTACAGTATTATTCCTGTTCTATTTTATTCTATCCTTTCTTTCTTTCTATCTATCTATCTATCTATCTATCTATCTATTTATTTTGCAGGGCGGAGGGGGTGGTACTTAGGTTTATTTATTTAGTTAGTTTTTTTGATGGGGGTACTGGGGATTGAACCCAGGACCTCATGCTTGGTAAGCAAGTGCTCTACCACTAAGAGATACCCTCCCCCACCCTATCCTATTCCTGTGCAATTTAAATGTCTGTCTTCTTTTGGTTCTCAGATCATTCATCATTTCACAAAGCGGATCCAGACCAAAATGAAGGATCTTCTACAGCAGATGGAAGAAGGGCGGAAGACAGCTGGTCCCCATGATTGCTCTGCTTATACTGGTTGGACAGGTAACACTCTGGGCTGTAAGTAATTGATATGTCTGATTTTTGGATTATGATATGTAAGACATGGATTTGAAATGTTTTCCTTTTAAGATGACCAAGTTTTATACCTTTTAAAAGAAGTTTTAAACTGTCTTTATTGATGAGATGCTTTGTAATTTTATTTGTAAAGAAGTTCTTTTCTGTCTGAAGCTTAAATGTCATATGAAGTTAGTATGTCATATTTTTGTAACCTTAATTATCTGATGTAATATGTGGCTGTTTTTGAAAATGTAGTAAGAGCAGACTTACTTTCAGTGTTGCCAGTGACTAGGTTCTTGTCCTGTCACAGAAAGAATTCAGAGATGGGACGCAGAAGTTAAGAAAGTCAGGTAGGGATTTATTAAGGGATGGATAGCACACTCTCAAGGGGAGAGCGGGCAGGCTCCGGTGAGCGGCTGCCCTGTGTTTCTTTGGCAAGTTGATTACATAGGGTGTAAAAATGAATGGGCAGAATATTCATTGGGAGGGAAGGCTTTGGGGTCGTATTCCCTGATTTTCATCCCAGCTCCACCTTCCCAAGGTGGGAAGGGATTTTGTCCTTACTTAGTCCGGATTGGAAGTATCAGTGCATGATGGGTACTTCCAATCTGCAAGGCTAATTTTATTGAAATGAGGGCATAATGAGCAAAAGGTTACATCGGGACACTGGAAAGTCCTGTCTTTCCCCACCTTTCTTTGTTAGCCTCCAGGCCACTTGTCATCTCAAAATATGTGACCACTTAATCAGCCCGGAGGGTCCTGCTTTTCTTTCTCTGCCCAGGGACCCCTGTTGTTTACATGATGTAGGGTTTCCTGAATTTGCCCCTCTTTTCTGCCCAATTCCTGCCATTTGGGCTGTGTCCCCCTTTCTCTGCTCATGTCTTAGCCATCTGCCTGCTCTAATATAAGGTCAGTTTTTTTGTTTGCTTTTGTGTCTTTGATCTTTGTGACAAGCTGTATTTTGTGTGATTTCTCTGGTCCTGTATGTATATGAATGATTTAACCTACCTCTTGTTCTCATTTGACTCATTTGGATACATAAAGATTTTAAGATTTATCTTGGTGTTAGTAATGAAACAGGCAAGCAGTAATACACTTCAATTCAGAAAGTTTAATTTCAAAATTAGCTTGCATCATTAACTAGTCTTTACATTCATCTCAGTATTTTGCCATGTAGCTAGAACATTCTAATAGGTATTTAGGGAATATAAAAGAATGAGACCAACCTTGTTCAGAGGGATTAGACTAGAGTGTGATTACTGCTAATGACAGTTCGCATATAAATTTATAGGGTTTTCTTGCTAAATGTTTGTAGTTCAGTCAGTGAGCAGCGGGGACACAAGGGTAGGTGTCAGAGTCCCTGTGAAATGGCTCCTGGCTTTGCTGTGTCACCCACACATGAGGGCCCTGCCCTTTTTTATTGTTTGTGTTTGTGTTTATACTCATTTGTGTGATGCTTTATTTATGATTTGCCTGTTATGAATGTAGTATTATGTAGTGACCTCTTCTCACTGAGCATTTCACTGACTGCTCGTTGCTCAGGGGCTTCACCACACTGGGGGGCTCAGGGGTCCAAGTTCCCCCATCTTTTTATTCCACTCTCCCCTGTTGGGCGGGGGATGCCCACCTGACTTGGAAAACTTGAACTTGGAAATGACAAATGCCACTCCCCTCCCTCGGTGGGTGCGGGGTGGGAATAGGGGCTGAAGAGTCCTGTGAGGCACCTCCTCTCAGCCCAGCGGCCACCCTGCACTGTGGAGTGGGGTGCCCCGGGGCAGAGGCTGCCTCTGCCCACAGGCTCAGTCTTTTTCTCTTTCCTAGACCCCGTAAAACTTGTCTGTCCCTCCCCCACAGCCATCCTATTGTATTATTATTGTACTGTTATTGTTTACAACTTAAGGCTTCTTCAGGGCTCTGGGGCTCCCAGGGAGGGAGAGGTGGGTTAGGGCCGGAGCTGTGCTGGTTCGCAATCTGGGGAGCTTCCAGGGTGAAACCTGAAATTGGCTGGGTCCCCAGTGGGCGGGGAGGTGCAGAAGAAGGGGCAGGTCCCTCCAGAGGGATTCACCTACAAGGCGTGTCCTGGGTGCCGCCAAGTGAGCAGATCTCCGCGCCGCCCGCCAGCATCGTCCTGTTCCCCTGGAGGCCTTGCTGGGGTTCAGCCGCGTGACGTTCAGCACCACATCACCTCTCCCAAAGTTGCGCTCTGGGATCCCCCGGGTGGACCGTCCGCTCACCGCACAGGGGAGGCGCGAGGAGCCTCCGAACGCCCGGGTCAGCTCTGGGTCGACTGGCGGTCACGTCCTCTCCGTGACCTCGACTGCAGACCACCCCCTGGCTGTGCACACGTGCGTGGCTGAGTGCGCGGACGCGCTGGGAGGTGCTTGGCCCTGGCCGTGCGCGCAGGAGGGACGGGAGGCCGTGCGTGCACAGAGGAGCCCGCGGTTTCCAGTCATATCCAGTGACCCAGCAGGTGAGGTGCGCGTGTGAGCCCCTGGGGAGAGGACACCCATCCTGCTCCCAAAGACGGGGCTTCAGCGGCTCTGCCCGGAGTCACAGGAGTGAGGACCTGGCAGCTCACACAACTGTGGGGCTCCAGACGCAGAACGCTCCGGCGGCACCGCCCGCTCAGGCTGTTGTGGGCATGGCTACGTAGGAGAGCGAAGCGGAGAAGTTCGTTTAAAGAATAATTTATTGAAATTGAAATTCCCATAACGTAAAACAAACCATTTTAAAGTTAATATTCAGTATATTCACAATGTGCGACTTTCCACCTGCTTCCAAAATCATGTCCTTCACTCAAAAGGGTGACCCTTCACCCCTGTGAACTGTTTCTCCCCACCGGCCCTTCCTTGGCCACCACCAGTCTGTGGGTTTACCTATACCTGCGTGGAATGAGACGTTATGTGGCACTTTGTGCCGGGCTTCTCTCTCTGGCTGTAGTGTCTTCCGGGCTCATTCACGTTGTAAAGGTGTCAGCGTTTCTCTCCTTTTTATGCCTCAACAATAGTCCGTGTGTGTATTTGCCACATTTTTTTTATCCATCATCTTTTGATGGACAGTTGTGTGGTCTCCACCCTTTGGCAAGTGTGAATATGCTGCAGGGAACACGGGTGTGTGTGTACTTGTTTTGAGTCTCTGTTCAGGATTCTTTGGGAGTCGAACTGCAAAGTCACATAGGAGTTCTTGGCTTAACTAAAATTGTCGTCTTGAATCTTGGAAAACTGTTCTGGGCAGCAGCACATCCTCATGGGTGCAGTTGTGCTGTGAATACCACATGCACCCTTCCCTGAAAGCAGTAGATGAAATCATGTGCAAGGGCCCCAAACGCTGGCTGCTGTGAGAAGGAAACGGGGAAAACCCCACGGGTAGGGGCTCGTCCTTACACTGGAGGTTTAAAAAAGAATGACAAGCTCCCTGTGAAGTAGTGTTTTCAGTGCCACCTGCAAAGGGAGCCAGGGCATCAACGCTGAGACTGCGGGACCAGGCTTTGGAGGGTGACAGCCAAGGGGGATCTTGGCGGGTGGCACCAGGCAAACCGTGCCTGTGTGCCAGCCCGCCGCCCCCGCCGGGGAAGGGCTCTCACCCTGGTGCCACAACATATGTAATCGGTGAGAGAATAAAGATGTTAAGTTATGTTCTTTTTTGAAAAAAAAGTGGATTTACAGATCATTGACTCCATTTCTCTGCTGAAGCCTTTGCCATTTCCTGTTGCAAAAGCTGCCCCCCAGAGAGGGCTTTCATTGCTTGTGAAAATTGCTTTATGAAATGAAGACCAGAGGAGTCTGGTTGCCTGACATCCGTCAGACCACAGCTAGAGGCAACAGGAACCCAGGAGCCCAGGCCCCAAGGACGATGGAGCAACTGCTGCTCAGCTGAATCCATCATTCCAGTTAAGATGGAACCTGTGTGCAAGAGTCCCCAGGACCCAAGTGACCCACCCACTCCCCTACCCTCTGAGGGGTGGGCCCCCACCGCGGATGCTCCCAGCTCTTTGTCCATAGCCTTTCTGTCGGGCAGCAGTGAAGAGTTACAGGTGGGAGAGTGACAGCGTTCCTGCTTTCCCTGGGCATCCTGGGTTTACTCATGGACCCCCTGCTCTGCCCTGCTGCTCTGGGAAGCACAGATCCTGAGCTTCTGGGGAAATGGGTGAAAGAGGTGGTTGAAGGGAGTGCTTCAACATAGCCATCCTTGAACTTGAAACCCCCTTCCTCGACTCTCCCCCCCCCCCCCCCCGGCCCCTCAACCTGCCCCAGACCAGCAATGTTTCCATCCTTCCTCTGATGGTCCATCTCAGGACCTGCACAGAAGGCACTGTTTTGGTGGATTAGTGTGTTTGTTGGGCTCTCAGGAGGGGGCAGCATTGGCAGCAATTCCACCCAATTAACATCAAGGGAGAGGGAGGCTCAGGGCTGGAGGCAAGCATTTCTTCTGGGCACATGCATCAGTTGTGTGTGTCCTGGGAAATGTGCGTGCCCAGGACAGGGCCTGGGGGCTGCCTCCTGTATCCCAACCCTCCCGGAACACTGGACGGCCAGTGGGAAGGAAGCATCTCCACACAGAAGCAGAATAAGAGGGCCATTCGCTGCCCGCCTTATTCAGTCCCCAGTAATCTGTCTTGCATCACTCACTTTTGTTGGGATTGACTAATAAGCACCATGCTTTCGCCCAGCCTGGTGGATATAAGCTGGGTGCTGGGGGCTGGCTCCCTAACCCAGTGCAGGAGGCCAGGCATGGGGCGGGCTGGGCACCAGTTCCAAGCCCTGCTCTGGAAAAACTGGCTCTGCAGAATCAGACACCCCGTGAGTGAGTGCAGCGTGTCCCACAGAGGTTGGGGATGAGAGGCTGGTCCCCACACTGCCCACAGGGAACTTAGGGGAGCCCGGACAACTGAAAGCCAGAACCCCCCCTCAGGGCTGGAGTAGCTGAACAACCATCATGACCAGCTCGAAATCAGGGCTGTGGCATTGGGTCAGAATAGGGCTAATTTAGAAAACCTCTTAAAAAAAGGGGAATTTGAACTTTAATAGATGTTTTGGACATCTGTTGTAAAAACTGAAGTGTGGATCTTCTTGAGGGGACAGGGAATGAAATGCATTTAATACAGAACCACAGCCTCACGGGTAGTGAGTTCAGTCCGTGAGGCTGCACAGTGTCTGTAACCGGAGGTGGTGTGAAGCGTCACTCAGTGTAATTCTTTGATGTCAGATCTTGAGTGTTAATGCACTTCTTTTGGAAACCATATGCAAATTGCAAACCGTATCCTAAGTAGCTTGGACTTGCTCAAACCCAGTGTGCACTGATGCTATGTAAATATTCTGTAAGAGGGTGTCTTAATGAAGTAGAAATCTTACTACTATGATTGGCTAACCTTTATTCCTAATGCTACTAGATTAATATGAACACTAGTAAACGTCCTTTTCAGTAGAAGTAGCTCTGTCATTTCTGATGTTAGGGTCCACGCTTAGCTTATGGAGTTTTTGTTTGTTTGTTTTTTCCTGCTGACCCATTCTTCTGTTGAAAGAAATTCAGTAATTGACATTGAATTTCATTTTGCTGATTCTCATATGCAGGCTGTTCTTTCATCTTCAAAGTAAGGGAAATGTAAAAATGTAAAAAAAAAAAAGGTGTTTTCTCTCATGCAAAGCTCTTCAGGATTAGAAGAATTTCAGTTGGAGATTTGCACAGAAGTTGTAAAGTCAGAAACTAACAAGTGAGATTTCTGCTGTTGCTGGATTGTTAGTGTGTTGGTGTCTTAAGTGTTTTTTCAATTTATGAACAGCATAATTTATTGATATACTGTTGGTTTTGGGGAACTAAGCCTATTTTTCTATGAAAGAATTTTGCAGGTGGAATTTAGATACCCAGGCTCCACTCTTTCTGGTTTTTTTGGAGAGGGGTGTTGTGGGTTTTTTTTTTTTTTTTTTTTTTTTTTTTTGGCAGGGCGGGGAGGGAGGTAATTTGGTTTATTTATTTATTTTTAGAGGAGGTACTTGGGATTGGACCCATGCTGTGCATGCACTCTACCACTTGAGCTATACTCTCCCCCTCTTTCTTGTTTTTGTTATCAACTCGTTTAAACCTCAAACCTGCTGAGTGGGAGAGGTACCAGGACTGTCTCTCCTTTGCTATTGGACACTTGAATTGTTTAAATGTTTTCATGGTTATTAATGCTGCTGAGATCAACACCCACATCAGAAATATTTTATGCATTTATGAATTTGATGACCACTTCGTTAAATGGTAGCTCAGGCATTGCATCATTCTTTGCCTTATTTTTCTTGTTGGTATTTATCACTTCTGACATCACATGGATTTACCTATTAGTTAATTTCCTCTGGAGCTTGGATTCCTTAGGGCAGAGTTTTTTCTGGTTTGTTTACTAACGTATTCCCCAACACCCAGAACAGTGTCTGGAACCTAAGAGGACAGATGTCCAGTAGATACTTGTTGAATGGGGGAGAAAGCAAAGAATACAAGATTTATTGCATCTCTGCTGTGTGCTTGATGCTGGGTGAGCCAGCCAAATGCCTGCCCAGAGCTCCAGGCGCTGTAACTCAGGACAGAGGAAAGCAATGGGGTGTACACGTTCGTACTTAATGAACCTGCTTCTGGGTGGGGGGGGGGGGGTCTGTCCTATGTGCGTCTCTGCGCGTGTGCGAAATGGTGTTTGCACCGGTAATTCGTTACAGCAAGAGAGAGAAAACGACCCGGGGGTTTGATGCTGAGACCTGGGAGCCCGTCCCCGACTGGACTCACGTCCCAGTTTTGCCACTTCCTTGGTGACTCGTGTGGGCAAGTTTCTTAACTTGGTTTTCTTCCCTGTGCAGTAAGATCGCTGGTAAGGATTAAACGAGTCTGTCGTGCTTGTAGTGTGAGAGCTGTTTTCTTACTTGGCCTCTGGCAGAGATGGGAGTGGTAGAAACAGGTGGTCTTGGGCGTCCACAGGGGCAGGAGATGGCCCCATGGAATGCAAGGAGGGGGACAGAGCCAAGGATAACTTACGCCCGTACAGATGGGTTAGAATGGAGCCCAGTGGGTGCAGGGATACAGTGTGGCTTCACATCTCCTCACGCTATTGCCTTGGAAATACTGAGGCCGGACCCCTCTGGGTGATGTCTTTGAACTGACCTCTTTATCACAGGTTTCTCTTGCTCTCCAAAGAGAACCTGTCCATTCTTTGTTTCTGCACGGCTGCTTCCCAACTGTGTGTGAAACGGGGTGTAGTCATAACTGGGGGGATAATCAGTCTGACCATGAGATTAAATGGCCTCAAAGAAATGTTCATTTAGTAAGTAAAAATCAAGCAGCATTTGTCAGGTGAGTATACCATTGAGGGAAACATGTTTCATTTCATATTTAATTAAGAAAACTCCATGTTATTATATTTTATTCCTATAGTTCCTGTAGAAAACCTCTTATTATGGATGGGCATTTCAGACAGAATAGTATGAGTATTGTAGAATGAATGAACAGTAACCATCACACTTGTATTCATACTTACTTAGCTTTACAGATTGTTGAAATTCTCTTATTCTTGGAAAAAAATTAAAGTAGAAGCATTTAAATGTTTGGGGGAGGGCAGGAGAAGGTAATTAGGTTTTTTTTATTTATATACTTTTATTTTTATTTTTCTTAATGAAGGTGCTGGGGGTTGAAGCCAGGACCTCGTGCGTGCTGAGCCCGTGCTCCACCACTGAGCTGCACCCTCCCCCCTAGAAGCACATTTTTGTAACTACTTAAAAACTGCTTGTTTTTTTCTCTTGAATTTTGTTTATTGCACAAACAGCACTAACAATAAGGAGCATTTAAAAAATCATCTAAAATTGCATTATCCTAATGTGCCTGCTATTTTTGTGCTTTTTTTCTTGCTATTTGTTCAACTTTCGGCATCTGAAAAAAATTAAGGATTGGTTAAGTAAATAAATAAAGTCTCACAAGAAATAATAGAAAAAAGTCTCCAGTAACAATTTTTTTTCTTGTTTCTTGCTATCAAGAAAAACTTGATATTTAAACTGGAAAGGTAGGAGAATTAGCAACAAAAAGAAAAAAAATAACACCTAAAATGTCAGAAAGAAATGAGAACCCAGGTTATATAAAAAATTGCATCCTTAAGAACATACCTGATGTATATTTAGTACTAAAGGATTAAGGTGAGGTCTCAGAATCCTGTTCCGTGTCTTGAGAAATTCCTGTAGCCTGCAGGTGGGGCCAGTTTCAAAGGGAGGAAAACCCCATAAATTGCAGAATAATTGTGAACAGGATGCTAATCTCCAACATTAAATCATTAAAATGGTATTGTTAACCTGAATAAAAGAATGGGCATTGTTTGACGCTTTTGTAGGTTTTACTAAAAAATGAATTATGCTCTTTAAGCCAATTTAACTTTTTTCTTAAAAAAAAAAAAAGACATGAAGACTGGGGCTGCCAAAATGTTTATTTGAACTAAGTATTTGAAAGGTCACTGATGAACATGTAAATACAAAGAAAACACCTCCATCTTATATGCTCTAAACTCATTTTCTTCATGCCTCAGTTACGGGGCGGATGTCTGCTGACAAGAGTTTCTAAAACCCTACTACACAGACATCATATCTTCTGATTTAAGAGGATATATCTTTCTACCCAGGGACAAGTACCATAGATCGTATAGGAAAGGAACTAGACTAAAACAAAGAACTCGATCCGGCATGGTGCCCGTGCAGAGGGCGCTTTCTGGTTTTATGTTTTTGTTTTTTTTTTTAACATCTTTTTATATAGAGCTTTCTGCTGTTGATAGCTTTTCATTCTCACTCTCACAAACAGGTATTTCTCCTGCTTTATGGAGGGGAATCAAAGCAAAGGAGCGAGACTAGGCTTGCCCCTTGTCGGGGGACGGCGGGGCTGTGGGCTGACTCCAGATCACATTGCTGCAAGCCCCGTCCCGGCCTGGACCCTACCCCGGGCTCTGCCCCTTAGATTACAGCGTCTTCAGAAGCCCCTGAAAATGTGCTTTGTCTTGAGAAAATCCTGCAGGATTTATTCAGTAAAATGTGCTTCTGCTCACTGAGTGAGGAAAAATAACCAGATGAACAAACGCTTTATACCGCTGAAGAAGAGGAAGGTGATTTTTCACTCTACTTTTCAGGTATGCGACTTTTCCTTGGATGTACCTGATCTCCAGAATCTTCTCCAGTTCCAACATTGCTTTCACCTCCTACAAGTCCTTGGACTTCATCTTTGGCCTCCGCACCTTGCTGATGACCGTCATGCTCCGGCTGCTGGCCACCACCTCCAAAGTCCAGGTCAGTGAGTTTCAGTACTGCCGCCCCCAGGGCGCAGGGAGAAGAGAGTGCTGACTCATGCCTGGTCTGTTACTTTCCAACTGAGATTAAATGAAATGTGCTAGTATCCACTGCCTTCAACCTCCAGGAAGAGAAATTGGCTCTAAGTAACAGAAACGTCTGTGTCATGGTAAGAGCCTCCCCCAGGCTGGTGACCACAGCCAAAGCACGAGCATTTGGTGCTGTTCCCTTCGTGAGGCCAGACCCAGAGGCGTGCTCATGGCCGCATCCATGGGTGCGTTTGTGGATGAGTCACTGATTGATGGTTGAAGAGTGGATGTGGATGTGAAATGTGTCCTGGCGAGGTGTCATGGGAGAGGGGTCAGATCTTCGTCTCTTTGGGGTTGGATGCTCCAGGGTCATAGGTCCTCGGGGTCGGATGCTTCAGGGTCATCGGTCCTTGGGGTCAGATGCTTCAAAGTGGGATTGGCCACAGTGGCAAACCACACTGTTGGACCACAGCAGGTCCAGATTATCTGGGTGATTCTGCCCTTTCTCCTCTGACCCCTGGAACTTATTTGGATTTGCTGCTTTCAAAATGTTGGAGCAAAGGGCTGCCCTGAGAAATGTCTCCTAATTAAGGAATGTGTCTCCTGGTGGGGAGGATGCCCTTCTCAGAGAACCCTCTCTCCAGCAGGCCATTGGCATCAGCAGGCCAGTTTGGGTATTATCCCAGCAGGTGTCTAGATCAAGTGGAATCCACTTGTGCTGACACATCCTTCTTGTCCCCTCCAGGCTCCTTCCGCCCATCTCCTCCTGGGAGGCCTGCCTAGGTCTTGCCTGCTTCAACTCACCTTCCGTTTTCCATCTTCCGCAGCCTACCCTGCGCTGCTTGTGGAGTAGACTCAGAGTTCACCCTCTCCTTTGCGTTTATGTCAACTTCTCTTTTACTTTCTCCTCTTGGCTCTGAGCACACTGTGCTCTCCTGGCTCCCTACTGTACAGACCCCCATTCCTCATGTTACTGAACCAAACTCAGGTCCACTGCCCACGAGCAGTGAAGCCAGTCTTCTGACCCCTGGTGGTGTTGAAGGAAAGTGCAGAGTTTATTGCAGGTGCCCAGCAAGGAGTCCAGGCAGCCAGTGCTCAAAAGACCTGAACTCCCTGGAGGCTTTCAGGGAAAGATTGTCTTTTAAAGACAGGATGAGGGAGGGGGTCGCTGGGGGCATGATCAGCTCATCGACAGTCCTCTGACTGGTGGGTGGTGAGGTCACTGGGAGTCAACATCATCAACCTTCTGGTTCCAGCTGGTCTGGGGTCCACGTGCTTGTGGGCAGCATGCACCACAAGCTTCTTCCACCTGGTGGGGGTTTCAGTGTCTGCAAAACAGCTCAAAGCCCTTTGAGCTACAGCCCTTGAGGAGGAACTAAAGATGCTTGACTTTGTTTAGTGGCTAAACTAATATTATTTTGTCTTGCTAGACTGTTTTCTTTCCATTCTGCGTTTTCTCACTTCTCCGATTAAATGTGCTCTTTGGAACTCAGGGCAGGCCTAGCAGGCTGATGTTTTTCTACAGACAAGAGGCAGGTGGAGGACATGGAGGGGGGTCTTTTCCAGGAAGGCCCTGTGGGGTCCTCAGTAGTCCCGGTGTGTGATTGACTCACAGGCTGAGAAAACAGTGTGGGAAACGCCCAGCCCTCCCAGTTCTGGCGGATGTGCTGCTGGTCGTGTCTCAGAGGGGTCCGGGACTGAGGCCTGCGTAAGTGGGGCGGGCTCGCTTCCTGACGCCTGGACTTGCCAAGACTTGGTAGGCTCTCCACTGATGGCTCCTATTAATTTTTGTGGTTATGCCTCATGTTTGTTTAGAAGCAGTGAGTTATGTAAACATCCATTATGCATTCAGTAAAAGGAACGATTTATTTTGGTGATTTTTATAGATCTGCTATTGACACTAATCTGGATTAATGTGTCTAAACTTTAAATAGAAAACTCGCAAAACCATTAGTTGGTTTTAGGTTGAGGAGAACGTTGAAGTTAGCAGAGGCAGAACACAGATTTCCTCGTCCCCAGCAGGTCCCTAATGTCATGGATGGGGCAGAGCTGAAGCAGTTGGCCTCACCACTGATGGTGACACAAATGAGAAATCAGTGCTTGGTGTAGTAATAAGCACTGAGATTTGGGGGATGTTTGTTACTATAGCAAAGCTAACTTATACATCATTAAACTGAAACCAGCTGCTGTCTTTAATAACAACAACAAAAAATCATGGATGTCAGTCATGAACTAAGATGGGGAGGAAACCAGACTCAAGGTAGATGGACCTTATCGTGAGAACCTCGCAGCAGGATCTGCTCCAGGGGTCAGGATCTCAGATGGAAAAGGAGAGATCTTCCAGACCCAAAGAGGATCTAGCCAGGAACCTTTGTGTGGTGAGATCCTAATGCTTAGGTCGGTGGGAGGCATTGTTCCCTTCTGTTGTAAACAGAGTTGCTCACTTGGAGAGAAAATCAGCAGGTAATAGGTTGTTTGCAAAAAAAAGGGTCAAGCTCGATTGTTAACAGATAATAAAAGGCATTTTATTGCTGTTCCTCAGGACTTTCTTTTCCTTTGCTCTTTATTTTGATGTTGTTTGCTTTAAAAACTCAACGTTATAAATAGGTGGTTTCAAATATTCATTTGTAAGTGAATGGAGCAATTGATACACGTTCATGGCATCAATAGAAGAATCCAAGAAAGGTGACTGGAGTGTCAGATCAGTGCCAAAAGCCAGTACAACTGGTATTGACCATTGCGTACACAACCTATAATGTTAATAAGAGCATTTTAGTTTTTACCACATCACAATTTATAAGCCAATGTCTATAGGAAATACATTTTGGGTTCTAACTCAAGGGCTGGGGCATCTGTCTCTCCCACTGGTGAGGCTTCCTTTTAAGTGGAGAGGGAGACTCACAGTTTCAGTAATTTATTTCTCTGGATACTCAATCTCTAAGTATTGTAAGTCAGACACTTGTGAATTGCTGTTCGATGAATTTGTGTAGCTGCCCGCCTCCACGTGTGGATTACTTGTCAACTCAGTGTCCATGCATCATGGACAGCTTTGTTCATGGCGGGGTAGGTACCTGGGGGTTCGTCACATTCAGATCTGAAGTCCTTATGGTTATTTCCTGAATTGTCACTTCCTGAGTTAAAAGCTACAAAAGTCTACCGTTTCCATCTTACCACTAGTAAGACAAAAATCCTTTCATGTGGGACATTATTTGATCCAGAGACTTTGTTTTATGAAAAGTTGGATTAATAGACCCCTTTAGGACTGGTTGACATCTGTAAATAGTGTCAATCAAGACAGGAATTGAAGGGAAATTAAATGAACCTTTTGTGTTCTTCCCTTGTCTCTACGCGGAAGACGGTAAACCATCGTATAATAATACACGCCCCGAGAGGCTTCATTGAATTTTCTGTTGTCCCCAGTCACGTCAGTTGAGACTACTAATTGTGAACACCTGTGAGTGTGCATTACAAGGGAAAACTGGACCTTTTTGGGTGTGTAATATATAATTGACACCTTTAATATTTTATTCTTTAATTTTCATATAACATACCCTGCTGTGTGTGATTAGGTACACATGGTGAGGATTTGACTTCCCTATAGAATATTATTGTTTGAACCAATTACTGAGTTTGAACATAGGGAGAGAAGGGCTCTAAAATGTGAGTCTGATTCTCAGTGATACTTGCATAGCATCATTTGTTAGTTGTGGTTCACGTAGCCTTTCTGGGTTAAACTCTTTAGCTATACCGTATCTAAAAGTCAGTTCAACAAACCACGTTTTGGTGAATTTTCTCCAAATGTTGCGTTCCTTGGTGGAAAAACCTTATTCTTTGGACCCGACAGGTGGGGGTTGAGTCCTGGCCTTCCCACAGTGTGGTTTGGACACATTAATCAGCCACTTGAAACTGTGTTTGCGAATTCGTAACTGAATTTACTTCTTAGTACCTTGTACATTTATTGAGAGAATGAAATGCAGTAAAATTCAGTAAAGCGGGGAACATACAGTACTTCACAGAAAGCACCTAGTAGACAGTGATTAACAGAGCAATAACTTGAATTTCATTATAAAACACCAGATTCACAAAACATCAGGTGGTAGAAACAATAATGAAATTTATGGCAGATTCGTTTTATATATATATATATTCAATTTCAAATTGTATTTTTCAAATATCTTCATACTTTTTGGTTTCTCTGCAATTACATACTAATTGTTCTCTTTCCATCTCCTTGGCCTTGTAATACTATTTAATTTGAATGTTAATGACAACTACGTATATTTAATATCTACTCTATGCTAAGTGTGAGCTATTTTTCATGTTATGGAAATGTTCACAGTCACAGCTGTTGACGAAAATGATTGACCTAAGAAAGAAATGGAAAATTTTATTTGAGCCAGATTTGAGGATTGTAACCTGGGGAGAGCATCTCAGAAAGCTTTGAGAAGTGTTCCACCCATTACAAATCAAGGCGGTCATATACGTTTTTTGAGACAGAGGGCTGTGCATCAAATGATGTATTACTGATAGTTTACATCATCCAGATCTATGCGTCATCCTGGTGGGTCATGTGACCCCTAACAGAGTCAAGAAGGAATGTTATCTTTTAAGGATTTGTCTTGTTGGCACTAGGAGAATGTGGCTCTTTATGGTTGACCAGGTGTCCCGATCGATGCAGAATGCAGACACATGGTGCACAGTGCCAGGAGAGGAGGTCAGAGGGCAGAGAAGAATTTTTTATGTTTCAATTTTTGTTGTCTTGCCATAACATACGAATTTTATTTTACGCGCAATTTTCTTGTCTTGCCATAAAATGTGAACTTTAATATTATCCACTCATTTAGACACTCATGTCCTCCCACGAAATTAGCTACTCAAGTTCTTAGTCAGTTCGGGCTGCTCCAACACAATGCAATAGACTGAGTGCCCAAAACAACAGACTTATGTTTCTCATGGTTCTGGAGGCTGGGGTGTACCACGGTGCTGGCAGGTTCCTTCTCGCTGTGTCCTCGCACCGCAGAGGGAAAGGATGCTCTGGTGTCTCTTCCTCTTCCTGTAAGAACACCGATCGCATCAAGGGTTGTACCTCAGACTTCCTCTAAACCCAGTCATCTCCCAAAGCCCCATATCGTAATACCATCACATTGAGGGTTAGGTCTTCAACACGTGCATTTGGGTCGGGGGGCAAACAGTCTATCAGATTCCCCTCCTGGCCCCCCCAAATTATGTCCTTCACGTATGAAAAATACATTAATCTACCCCAGCAGCCCCCAAAGTCTAAACCCGTTCTAGTCCAAAGTTCCATCTAAATATCATCTACATCAGAGATGGGAGAGACTCGAGGTACATTCATCTTGAGGCAGAGTTCCCCTCGCCTTGTGAACCTGTGAAACCAGGTAAGTTACGCACTTCCAAAATACAGTGCTAGGACAGGCATAGGTGAGATGTTTACATTCCAAAAGGAAGACGTTGGAAGACAGAAAGAGGGGAGGGGTCCCAGCGGAGTCTAAAACCGCGCAGGGCTGAACCCTTAGGGCTTCAGGCTGGAGAATACTCGTCTTGGATTTGATGGCTGTCTGCAGGTATCCTTGAGTGGCTGGGATTGGGAGTTCCAACAAGGAGAAATGGGAATTATGAAGCACTTTTCATTTGATTTCTCTGTCTTTCACTGCACAGAATTTGCAGAATATCTGTGATGTCTTCAAGTGAGTGTTCACTATTTTCCCTCAATTCTGCCTGGGCCAAGGATTGATAGAACTCTGTTACAGTCAGATCAAATATGATTTGACCCACAACTTCAGCTTGGATTCCTACATGAGTCCCTTTGAGATGAACTTCTGGGCTGGATCTTTGTGCACCTGGCCTCACAAGGCACAGTTGTGCTCCTCTTGAGGATTCTGCTGCACTGGGGCCTTCTGCAGTGGTCTAGGTACATCCCACAGGGCGCATCCTTGAGTGGTACCCACTTCTGGATGAAGAGGGAGGGGAAACTCCATCCTGGAGGTTGCAAGATAAGACGTGTGTCTGATCAGTATTACACACTGCTCTAATAGTTCAGATTTTATGTTTTCTTGGTTTGTTTTGTTGGTTGGGAAGTTCAGTGCTGATAACTTATATTAGTAATAATGCATCCCCTCATGAGCAGTGGCCCATGGTCTGCTCCTGGTGTGGAGCGGAGTGCAGGCCCAGAGGCCACTGGGGTGCCACCCTCACGTCTCTTGCACTTGCTCCCATCCCGCGGCCCTGCTGGTTGTCCTCTCAGCTCTGGCCACATACCAGTGAGGTTGGGTGGGTTTGGGGAGGTGCCCTGTTTATTCTCTGTCTGGTCTGGAGCTGGACTTTGTGCTCTGTACCCCAGATGCCGGCTGGGTCTGGGCAGTCCCATGGCCCAGGGCCGCATGTGCCTTCTGACCTTAGGTGTACTGACCCTCTGGAAGGTTCAGCCACAGCTAGTACCCATCAGGTTGCTTCCTTTGTAGAACAGTGACATTTTTTTATGGTTGCCACTGGAAGATGACTAAGGGGCACATTTCTGAGTGCAGGTGAATGGACTGCGTGTTGGATCATTGCAAGCCCAGTAGAAGTGACCCCTCCCATTGTCCTTCACCCATCAGAGTAACTCGAGATGTGAAGAAGCGTGCGGGACCCTGATTTCAGAGGCTCTAGGGGTGGGACCCAGGGAGGATTTGTAAGTCTCCGAGGAGAGTGTAACGAGGAGAGGGTCAGAACTGCTGTTGTGGGTGCCTTGGGGTGGGTCCTGGAAACAGGAAGGAATAAGGGAGTATGGTTTCCTGGTAGAGTGAGAAAAGACCTCTGGAAGGCAGGCCAGGCTGAAGGGTCAAGGAGTGCACTCTCAGCGGGGGAAGGGGAAGGTAACTGTCAAGCAGAAATGAGTAAAACTTGATGATTTTCCACAGCTTGAACACACCTGTGCTCCCTTCTTCCAGACTGAGCACTCTCAGCATCTCCGCAGCCCCCTCACAACCTGCTCTAGTCAATGACCGCTCCGCGGAGGACTGCCTTTCTTATTTGTGCCCCCGTCGGTTCCTGTCTCATGCTTTTGGAAACTATGTAGATTACATGGTATAACATAGACGCCAGAGGGTCTCCCTGTATTTTCTCATCACCTCTGTTGTGTTGAAAACATCATCTGTTTGTCCAGTGGTGATTTCAGGTATGGAAAAGAATAGTACAAAGGAAAGATCTGGGGGCACCTGGCTCTGGCAGTGGATGTTTTATTTTATTTTTAATCCTTTTTATTTTAAAATAGTTTCACTCACAAGAAATAGCAAAATAAGTACAGAGTTCTTATGTCCCCTTCACCCAGCTTCTCTCAATGATGTCATGATAATGTAATAATACGTTACATGACAATATGACATTGAGAAAGCCAGGAAATTGATGTTGGCACAACACTCTCGGTGATCTGTACTCATTTAGTTATTAAAATATTGGCATATTACAGTTTGCAGAAATGGAGATTTATGTGAAAGCTCAAATGCACCGGAATGAAAAACACAAGGAAGATTGAAAAGTGAGCAGCTCAGATTTAGAGTAAATAAATTAGACTTGAAAATTAAATTTGTATTTGTCCAACAGACATGTAAGTCTGTTGGGCCAGGCATTGAGCACAGGGCTTGCCGTGCAATCCTTTTATACAATCCAGCATACGCTATAGGACTATATAGTGTTTGGGTCCTTTTGTGTGTAACCTACTTTATAACATTACTGTTTGCTAAAAGTGCTTACATGAGTTGATCTCTTTTTATTCTAATAAACTATTTGTCCCTCCAACACGAAAGTCTGGCATGACTTTATTATTCATCAAATTGAAGAGTCATTCTAGTTTGGTGTCCATCCACGTCGCTTTCAGGCACACGCACATTTCCTTCACGTTAAGGGATGAATACTGACTCTGTGGTTATCAGTCACCAGGATGGCAGAACTGGGGTGCATGCACCGCAGCTGATACTGCAGACTCGGAAGACCGTATCTTCTGTTTGGGTGACCTCTGAGCCGCCCCCTCTCTGGATTCTTCCAGCCCCATTTCCCAGGAGTGAATTAACTCTCACTTCTCCAGGCGTCCTTCTGCCATTCAGGGCACAGTCACATTTTCTAAGGACATAGATGTTGGAAAGGAGTAAATGAGGGTGTTGAAAGGAAGAACCTATGGAGACATTCTCATGTTGTACAACCTTAGTAAAAGTTACAGAAGCTTTTTCAAGAGAAGCACCGCTGTGCAAGACATAAGCTTGGGTGTAAGAAGAGGAGAGGTAAAAAAGCTGCTCTTTGTTACTTTTCTGCTGCAAACCCCTCTTCCTCTTAATTGTTGACCTGCTTGTGTAGTCTCAGAATACCTAAAATCAGCTAAGAGCAGCCTTCACATTTCAGAAATTTCTGCAGAATCCGAGTAGAGAGTCAGTCGGCTCTTTCCTAGTGAAAACTTTGCTGGTTGATGGGGTTCATTCCATTTCATAATTTTTTTTTAATGTAAGTGATTCAGGAGTTTCAATGATTGGGCTAGGGGATTTTTCTATTGAGTGCAAATATTTTATAAATGCAACTAATGAAGGAAACCACATCTAACTCTTGCTTGGGCATCAGTACTCTTTAAGTGGCCAGTTCAACCCACCTAGTGAAATGCTGTTCTGCAAAGGTAAAAACGCTCACACCCTATAATAATAACTCAGAACTTTTTTTCATGAATACGACACTAATTCTAGTAGAAATATTCAATCTGAATGGACAGGAGCCGTATGAATTGTTTCTGACTTGTGCTTCATGCGTGAAGGAAAATAGTTCTGGAAATAATTACCTTGAATTAACTTAAAAATAAGAGAGTACCTTGCAGTTGTATTGTTCCAAGCTTCTGAGAAATTCAAAGTAGGTTATATCATCACTCTGCTGTGAGTGGCAAACAGGCATTTCAGAGCTGAGTATTCTTAGGTGAAGAGAAGCCAAGAGATTGATCTGAGTCAATCCAGGAACCCCCTTACATCCAGCACTGAGGTGTGTGGTCAAATGGGAGAAGATGCTGAAATTTTTTTTTTTAATAGTTTACTACCCAACTTTAAGACCAGCTACACAAACTTCACCATCTTACTGAGCTATATTTTTTTAATCTTCGCTTTAAAAAAATAATCTTTAGTTTTGCCGCTACCTCTCCATGGTAATTTTAGACTCAAGGGTAAGAGAAGAACTTGGAAACCTTCGTAAGAGAGGTGCTCCAGTATCTGAAATGATCCAAGATGTCATTTACATCTGGGTTCTCTTTGCTAGACGTTTTCCCAGCATCTCAGTTTAATTACTGAGTTGGAATGGAAGAATCCGCAGAAGAGACAGAGATGGCTCAGATACGTCCCTGTCCCTCCAGGAATGAATAACTGTGTAAGATCTACAAAGCAGAAACAGGTTCGCAGACGTAGTAAACAATCTTATTTTTTTTTCCATTAAAGGTTATTACAAAGTATTGAACATAGTTCCCTGTGCTATACAGTAGAAAATTTTTTTAAAGTCTATTTTTATATATAGTGGCTAACATTTGTAAATCTCAAACTCCCAAATTTATCACTTCCCACCCCCTTTCCCTGGTAACCATGAGTTTGTTTACTAAGTCTGTGAGTCTGTTTCTGTTCTGTAGATGGGTTCGTAATTGTCTCTTTTTTTGTTTGTTTAGATTCCACAGATAAGTGATATCATATGGTATTTTTCTTTCTGACTTACTTCGCTTAGAATGACTATCTCCAGGTCCATCCATGTTGCTGCAAATGGCATTATTTCGTTCTTTTTTATGGCTGAGTAGTATTCCATTGTATAAATATACCACAACTTCTTTATCCAGTCATCTGTTGATGAATATTTAGATTGCTTCCATGTGATGTATTTTGCTTATTATTGTTTACCTTGTTTTCCCCTCTCAGTTCTTTGGGCTCCTGGGGTGAACGGAGCTGGGAAGACCACCACGTTCAAAATGCTTGAATGGAGACATCCCTCTGACCTCCAGACACGCCGTCATCAGGACACCCATGGGTAAAGTCCAGATTTAATCATTTTTGCTGCTTATTGAGTAACTGTCGGTCCCCAGCATCCCCTCCCAGCATCCTGTGCACCAGAGTCTGTGGATGTCATTGTCCTCCAGATTTACCTTCTGGTGAGCACTCCTCGGAAGGGGGAAAAGAGCCTCCAGATGCGAATGAAATGAACTTGGTGTTTCTGGCCAAAGGGTTGAGGAGGTGTTGGCAAGAAGCAGCCAAGGGCTGACCCCTTTCAGAGGCACCAGGTGGGTTTTAGGTGTCCAGCTGCTCCCTGCCTTGGGTAGCTCAGGTGAGCAGGAAGCGGCTGGGGCTGGTTATTCCTGCTTTTTGCCATGGGGTGGAGCGTCAGGTCCCCTCGCTAATGTGGAGGTGCCGGGAGGGGCTGGGTGCTTTCATTTGTCTGGCCACCCGGACCTGACTTTTGGGTGGTACAGTAATTCTCCAGCTCCTCCTCCACAAGCCACCCATGTGAGTCCCAATACTTTATTTGTTCCTATATTCCATCCTATATCCCACTTTTCTTATTTTCAGTATGCTATGAGAAGTTCCTGGCATTTTTTTTTTTCTTTCTTTTTTAAATTGAAGTAAAGTCAGTTTACAGTGTTATGTCGGTTTACAGTGTCTTGTCAGTTTCTGGTGTACAACATCATGTTTCGGTCACACATCCGGCATTACATCTTTTCTCTTTGTCCTACTGAGTGAATTCACGGTAACTTGATAACAGATTTCCAGAGTCTGTTGTTGAACTGAAACAGAGAACGCTCCATGCCTGCTGTCTGCTCTCTAAAGGTCATTGTAGAAACAGCCATCGAGTTCTCAGCACTGTATTTGAGTTCAGTCTCTCTACTGCAGATCTTAGAGCTATTCTGAAATAGACTTGGAAATGATTTGCTTGGGATTATCGTATATTGGTGCCAATATAGTCATTGGAAAGAGTTGTTCAAAAAAATCATAATTACTCATTAATTAGCCAAAGTTCTGCATCGACAAATACTAATTGTCCATCTCTGATGTGCCTGGTGCCAAGAAGACGAAAAACTTTCCTGTAATCCTAAAGTCCAGTGTTAATATTTATGCCTCCTACTAGTTTAAACAGACATACATATCTGTGTGCATAGATTTAATTTGATCTGTTATCTGCTGTGTATGTACATTGCAAAATCCTCTTCAACAATACTTATTAAAAGGTTAAATTTTTTGCGAGTCTGGTGGGCATGCGATCGCATTGTTAAATTCATCTGTGCTCCCTTAATCACTCATGAACTTGATTACATCGAGTGCCTTCTCCACGTTTATTTGCTGCCCAGGATTTCTTTTGCCAATTGTCTGCCACATCCACTGTCCTTTTCCTATAAGGTTGTCTTTTTGTCACTCATTATGTACGGGTTTTTAATACATTGAACTGGCAACAAATCCTTTGTGTGTGTTAAGTATTATCTTTCAGCGGTACCCTGTGTTTTAACTTTGTTTTAAAAGTGTACGTAGAGAAGTTCTCAGTTTTGATAGAACCAGTTGATCATTTTTCCCTTTCGTATTTCTTGCTTTTCGAATTCTTGCAAATTCTTCTTTTTCTAAGGAGACAGAACTATTCTTCATATTTTCTCTTCAAAGGCTTATTTTCTACATTCATGTCTTTAATTTATGTGGAATTCATATTTGAATATATTGTGTAGTACAAATACAGTTTTCTTTTTCTGTCCAGAATTCCAGTTTGCCTAGTGCTGGTTTCTCAACAAATTATCTTTCACCCATCAGTTGGGAACACTTCTGTTGCACACGGAGCTCTCAGATAGACTGGACCATCTTAACTCCTCTTCCTTCGGGGTGCATCCTAGTGGTTTCCAAAACCTTCAGTCTTTCCAGCTCTTCATTTTCAGAATTGTTTGGACTATTCTGGGCCTTTATTAAGTACTATTTCTGGAATCATTTTGCCAACCTGCATAAAAATGTCACAATATTTGAATATTGTTGTCTGCCTTATCCTTAATTTAAGCTTAACTTTATACAGGTCACTTTAAAAACATCATTCAGTTGCGTTGCACTTTTCTTTCTAGAGTCCTCCCACATCTTTTTTTTTTAATTGAAGTATAGTCAGTTACAATGTCAATTTCTGATGTACAGCCTCATGTCCCAGTCATGCATATATATACATATATTTGTTTTCATATTCTTTTTCACTAAAGATTATTATAAGATACTGAATATGGTTCCCTGTGCTATACAGAAGAAATTTGTTTTTTTTAATCTATTTTTATATATAGTAGTTAATATTTGCAAATCTCAAACTCCCAGATTTATTCCTTGCCACCCACTCTCCCCGGTAACCATTAGATTGTTTACTGTGTCTGTGAGCCTGTTTCTGGTTTGTAGATGAGTTCATTGGGGGTTTTTTTTGTTTTTTTTTTTTTTTTAGATTTATTCATCCAGATGAATTAGGAGGGAGGTTATTCATCTCTTAATTGTTTTTGTTTGTTTGCACTTTCTTCTTCTTTGATTTTTTCCACGGCTTTTAGATTTTGCTGGCTCACCTTGCAGGTGAGTTTATGTGCTTTTGCTGTCAGTCTGTCTTTTTCTATCTTTCCCCTTCTGTGTTTCAGTTTGTTGCTCCTTCTGCTTCTTATCCCGTGGTCCAGGGCCAGGTCTTAATATGGACAGTTCGGGGTTCCCTTTTCTGGTCACTGCGGGCGGGCCCTAGTCCTGGTCTTGCACCAGGACCTGGCCAGGAAGATGAGCATCTTGGAGGTAGCCTGAGCTCCAGGCAGCATCCCTAGCCTCCTTCCAGGAGAGGCAGGGCTGGAGACCAGGTACCACTCACTGAGCTTGCTTTTGGTCCCTCTCCACCCATGTATGAGTGCTTTTAGTTCCCACCACCTCTCAGGGGCCCAGTTCCTAGCTGCTGTATGTAATTCAGGACCAGAAGATGGCAGCCAGTGGCTATAGACCTGCTTCCTGCATCCCCTTGTTTCTGCACAAAGATGCTTATTTTGGCGTGTGTTTTCTTATTCTAGACACTAGTCACAAAGCAGTGAATGAGGCAGATGAAAATCTATTCATCATTTTTGCTTGGAGAGGGAGAGAAATGTAAAGCCTGGTGGCCACAATTCTCATTGGAATTTTAATTGGTTTTATGTTGCATTTATAGATTAACTTGAAAAGAGCTGACAGGTTAATGTGTTTTCTCATCTGCAGACCTTGAATATTTTTCACAAACTGAAATAAATCTAACTCATTTAGAAAAGTTTTAATCCATCTAGAATACAGTGCATGTCCCAGGAATTCATGAAACAAGCATCTCTTTCTTCTCTTATGGTTATGAAACCATAACCATAAGAGGTTATGAAACCTCTGATTTCAATTCTCCTTTTTTGTTCTCCCCAGAACTATCGAAACAGTGTAAAAGGCTAGTGCATCTTATTACTCAGTTAATGGTAGTATTGTTACTGAGTTCCAACTTGTTCTGCTCGCTGCACAACAGGCCAATAAATTAGAGAGGAGGTGTTGGAGCAAGGAAAAGCGACTTTATTCAGAAAGCGGGCAGACCAAGAGGACGGCGGACTAATGTCTTGGAGAACCATCCTGCAGTCAGAATACAGGCTCCTTTAATACAAAAAACAGGGGAGGGAGTGTGGTTTGTTGCTGCAAACTTCTTGCTGCAGGAATTCTTTGTTCTTGCAGCTGTCCATGTAGGTCAGGCCATGGTGTCCCTGCAAACCTCCAACAAAACAAAGGTTATTCTCTATCTTGCAACTTGTGTTTCTATCTAAGTGCAGAAGTGCTAACATCCTTCAAGGTCAGAGCTCCCAGAATAGGCTCTCCTGTGTATTTCAGGCTAAAGGCAACATTGTTTCATAAAAGGTGCAGAGCTGGCAAGAGTAGAAAACAGGGCACAATGGTCAAAACTAAAGGAACAGATCCAGTATGGAGCCGGATCTGTTCTCTGTTACAAATGGACGCTGAGGGATATTTAGGAGAAGTTCGGGACAGCTCATTGATTTGATATGGGGGGTGGGGTGCAGGCAAAGAGACCAAGACGATCCCTGGGCTCCCTTCTGATTGGGAAGACAGCTTTGTCTGGACTGTTTGAATTTGAGGTGGCCTGTGCGACCTCCAGGAGGGGACCCTGGGCTGAGGGTACTTGGCATTCAGGGTCACTTGACATCTGCAATCTTTACCTTTTCTATTTGTTTCTTTTCTATATGTAAGAAATGAATTTTCCTAAACCTTGATACTTTTCAACCTAGTGTCCCACTGTTCTCTGTCTCATCAGAAGCTTCCTGAAAGAGTGCCAGCGCCCCTCTCTATCCTGTGCCCCATCACGCTCTGACACTAGCCGTGGGCTCTTGCCACAGCCTCCAGTGGCCTCCTCCTGTGCCTTCCCCCTCCCCCAATTATTTGAGAGTCCCAAGCTCACCCTCCCCCTGGCATTCACCTGCCAACCCACTCCAGCCTCCACATCCCCACCCCGTCCTGACTCCCGCCCTCCTTTTCAAACCCCCCATCCTCCTCCCGGGTTGAGGCCTGGGTCCCGCGGCAGGGGCCCCGGGGACCGGGCGCCTATGCGCGCCTTTCGCCGGCACGGAGCTGCGGTCCTTCCTTGGCGACGTGGCCCTGGGAGGCTATGGACACAGACGAGTAGTAGGTCTGTGCTTCCCTTGTCTGGAGGCACCGCCTCTCTGTGTCAGAACAATGAGCAATGTAACACCTTTAAACTTATTTTAGCTTTTTTCTATCCTGAGTTTTTTTTTTTTTTCATTGTTAGGAAACATGTAAGTTGTTTGATGTTGCCTCTTCTGTAACATAGGCTTTATGTAGGCTTTTCATGTAATCATAAAATAATGTTCTGAAGGTAAAAAGGAAAGGCAGTAATGCTTTTCTTTTGGGGCGGGCGAATCCTCCAGGCATAGCCCTTTTGTGCCTGCAGCTGTACCGGGTCGCTTGTGACCAGACCTGTCTGCTGCGATCCCTGGACCACGGAAAGAGAACACTTCGGAATCTGCACAGCTGGAGCCGCACTTTCCTCTGTGGAGATGCTGGGCCCTTTGCCTTCCGAGCTGTGGTACATCATAACTTAAAAGTGATTGCGAGTCCTAGGGGTGCATCACAAAGTGAGTTATTAAAGCTGAAAGTACTTTCTCCAGTTTCTCCGTCTTGCTGTAGAAAGAGATTAAAAAACAAAATTAGTTTTTAATTCGTCTACTCTTGCAAACAGGTCTCTGCAAGAAGCGAGGAGTTTGTGTACTAATCTAGATCACATGCTCCCTTTCTGTCCTAGCATGTGTTTGCCTTGATCTGAGGGCGGACTAAACATGGTTTCTCCTAAGCAGTTTTTGGTTGCCTTCAGTGCGTGAAAATTAGCTTGTACACCTTTGATGCACTATGATTGTCTATGAAACAATTAGAGATTGTGAACTTTTATTGCACCCTGTTGGTTCGTATTCTCTTGAAGCAGCAGAAATCAGGGCGCACTGCCATGGTCTGGAAGCATGTTTGGCAGGTGCCAATCAGTTAATGTTTGTTAACGATGAGATGATTCAAGCTGATTTCCAAACATTGGCTACATTTTGGTAACATTTTCCTTAAGATTTTAAAGCACTTCCTTGTATTTCTAAATTTCAAAATTGAGTGTTTTATATAGTTTGGAGCACCTTACATGGTTCAGATGTATATATCTTACACATTTTAGATATAAATGTAGAACTTTTAAACAAAGAATTTTTTATTAATTTTGAGAGAAATTTGGTTTTGTAGTGGGGAAGTTTTTGTTGTTTTCCATGGGTTTTTTTTTGTATTTTTAAAATAAGATTTAAATTAAAAGTAAATAATAGGTAACTTCCAAAGTGATAGGGTTACTTGTAGCTTCAGGAACAGTTATTTTAGACATTCTCTGGGAAAACAGAATTTTTCTTGTTGGGTCGACTTTTGCAGCTCCAGAGAACCATCGCCTGCCAGGATTCAGACCTTCCCAGCGAGCTGCTCTATGGACAGGCCGGTTATCTGTACGCCTTACTCTACGTGAACTTGGAGATGGGTCCCGACGCCCTGTGCGAGTCAGCTGTCAGAGAGGTACTGTGGGATCCTGCCGCCTGCAGAGTCCTGCCCCATCCCCCTGGCTGCTTGCACAGAGTTATAGGAGTGGCTGGATTCTGCTTCTAGGTGGGAGTAATTTCCTAAGGCATCTCATCAGATTCATAAACAGCCCCTTTTTCTCCTATCAGGGATTTTTTTTTTTTAATTAGGTCTGTATTAATTCAGCCGTTTTTACTAGAACCAAACAACAGCAGCTTCAGAAAGAATGTTTATTTCTCTTTCACGGGGTCTCTGAACAGCTCAGCTGGGCAGTCCAGGCAAATACAATTCTTCTGTCTCGCTCCACCTTATTTTAGGGCCATGCCCTTCTCTGCATGACCAAAGGCAGCTGAGCACCTGCAGCCCCCAGGGTGGTGAGGGGTTGAAGGGTGAGCACTTTCCTTTTTAAGGCCGACTGGAAGTTGCCCACCTCCTTTCTGCTCATGTTCCACTTCCAGACCTCAGTCAGATGACTGTGTCTGGCTGTCTGTATCTCTGAGGCCAGATGCCCAGCTAAAAGTTAGAGCATTGTTAGCAAGAATAGACAGGGCAGAGGATATGAAGAAACAGTTAATGTCTTTGCCACATAATCATTACAGATGTGATGTTCTTCTTTTGTTCTAACTAGAATCCTGCAATACACCTCATTTCTTAGCCTTTCATGAATAAAGCCAGTTCCTCCAGCCTTGGAAGATGTGCAGTCACCCCTCAGCACCTGCTGGGGATTGGTTCCAGGAATCCTCTCCTATACCAGAATCCTGGGGTGTTAAGGTCCCTTATGTAAAGTGGTGTAGTATTTGCATATAACCTGCACACACCCTCCCCTGTATTTTAAATCATCTCTAGATTGCATGTAATACTTAATATAAATGCTAGGTAAATAGTTGCACGTGTGCAGTAAATTCAAGTTTTGCTTTTGGGAAATTTCTGGATTTTTTTCCCCCAATACTTTTGATCTGAGGCTCATTGAACCTGTGGATGTGGAACCCGCAGTGGATACAGAGGGCAGACTGTATTTGCCAGTCCTTTGGAGGAAACATTGAAGCTACAAAGCAACTAAGAAGTCTAGGATAGTTTTAATAGGAAGCTTTTCTAGATTCTAGTAAGCTCTTCATACAAAGACCTTTTGAGTTCTTGGGTCTACTTAGTATCTTTTTCTATTGAGATTGTCTTCTGATTTCTCTCTGCCTATATTTATTAATTTATAAAATAAAGATAAGTGTTGGCTACTAACTAAAGATTTTTACATTAAGTCACCTGTCTGTATAAAGATGTATTGTTATTTTTAATTAGACTAAAACAGATTTAAGTTTTTGGACTTGTGCTGTCTCATCTCCGTAGGCAGTCGCTGCTGTTATTAAATCGGGCAAGACTTCATCGAGGGAAGAAAAGAAGGCTGAGCGCCATCCCCTGTTGTATCAGTGGCGCAGGAAGCAGTATGCTGGCGTGGCCCATGGCGTGGCTGGAATGTACTGCATGTTAATGCCGGTGAGTGGCTAGCGCAGTGACCGCATTATGACAGATCCCCGCTGGGACAGGAGATGGGAACTGAAGGTTTACTACAAACCAAGCAGGTCAAAATGAAACGAGGATCCTACTTTGAGTCCTGGCTCCCTGAGCTCTTCTTCATCCCCAAGCAGTGACCTCCTGAGAGCACATTCTGTGTGCAGGCTTGTGCTCGATTAGGTGTCTGCTGCCCAACCTTATTCTGTCTATGCCCTCCTGCTCTGATAATAGGGGAGAACCTTCATGGGGCTGAAATGGCTTCCAGAATCCACACCAGGGCAGAGACTGTTTCCTATTCAGATACCTCCAACTTGCTATCAGTTGTGTTCAAAATGTTTAACCAGTTTATTGTTGTAGTTAAGATCTTGTCTCTGTAGTGAGTTAAGTACTGACTCTTCCATCACATAGTCAGAGACCTCTCCCCAAACATTGCTGCAGCCTGCTTGCAGCCTTACCGTCTGTGGGTCCCGTGGCCCCTTTCTCTGCTCTGTGCATGGCCTACAGGCAGACCTTGGGGACATCGTGGGTTCAGTTCTAGATCACCACAGTAAAGCAGCTACTGCAGGGAAGCTGGTCACAGGAATGCTTTGGTTTCCCAGTGCATATAAAGGTTATGTTTACATGATCCAGTGGTCTCTTGCGCAGTTGCATTATGTCTTAAAACATGTACATACCTGAGCTTTAAAATATGTTATTACTAGAGAACACTTAACCACCATCTGAGCTTTCAGTGAGTTGTAAGCTTTCTGCAGTGGTATCATCAAGATCACTGGTCCCAGATCACCACGAGAAATACAGTGGCAATGAGGCAGTTTGAGAGAGAGCGAGCTTTACTAGAAAGTCTCCCAGATACAGACTGAGCAACTGCTGTTGGAAAACTGGTGCCAGCAGGCTTGCTCCGGGCAGGGTTGCCACAGTCCTTCAGCTGGTAAAAAGCACAAATGAGGCACGATACAGCAAGGTCTGGCTCCTAGCTAAGTTATTCTACCACACCCATAACAGAGTGGTTAAATAAATTTGTTCAAAAAACTTGTTCAGAATTACAGAAATAGTAAGTCAGGGAGCATTGATTAGAATTTAGATCTTTTTAACTAAAAGGCCATATATTCCTTTTAAAAATTTTTACCATAAATTCCTTTTTTATTTTTACCTTCTGCACCATCCTGCTACTTGCTAAAGGAGATTCATGTCTGCACAGGACCAAACTCCCTTTTCTGCTGATTAGCTGTCTTTGTTTATTGCTGTAGAAAGTAAAACGTGTATATTCCAAGATGTAAATTTTGTTTATAGTGCAGACATTTCCAAAATATCCAGAATTGTATCATTTAAAAATGGTAGTGTTATTCTGGTTAGTTGGCAGATTGTCCATTTTTTGGTATTTTTAAAAGAGAGAATACCCTTAGGGAAAACATAATGAGAATCACACCCATAAAAAATGACCTTTAGATTCCGATGTTTAGGTTCATTTTGTTAGGTATTAGAGGGTTCCTTGTGAGAATCACAAGTCATAAAAATTTCAGCTCATCTACTTATAAAGTGGAGAACATGGAAACAGTATTTAATAAGAATTCAATTTAGAAATTGGTGTCAGGGAGGGGCTTCCAGATGGTGGAATAGAAGGACATGGGGCTCACTGTCTCCCACAAATATATCAGAAGCACATCTGCATGTGTAACAGTTCTCAGAGAATGCCTGCTGAACTCTGACAGGAAGTATGGTACAAGAGGGACTACAAGGAAAATCTTCCCAAAACTGGGTAGGAGTTAAAAAAAGAAAAAAGAAACTGGGACAGGACCTCCTCCCCGGGGAAGGGGAAAGGAGCGGGAGCGGCCAAGGAGGAAAATCGCCCTCCCCCTGGGAAGCCCCGCCGCAGTGGGGAGGTCATCGGGGACAGAGGGAGCCTTGGAGGCTCCGAGGAGAAAGCAGCAGCCGCTTGGCAGGCAGGACAGAGAGAAGTCGTCACAGAAGGTCCCTGTGATCCCTAACCCGAGACGTAAGCCCGCAGAGTGGGCTGGGACGGGGTGCTGGAGCTTGGGCTTCAGAGGACGGATCCGGGGAGAGACCTGGGGTTGACTGCACAGAAGCAGCCTTGGAAGGGATGGGAGTGTGCACAAAAGAGCCTGGGTCCACCATGGAGAGCTGCACTGTGGCGAGCACAAGGAGGAGGGCTGGAGCAAGCAGCCAGAGCAGCCTCCTTCTCCGTGAGCCCACAGGGCGCTGCTGGGGCGCAAAGGGCCGCACTGTCAAAGCACCCTCGCAAAGGGAGATGCGCAGTGCTGCCCTTGGAACCTTCTCCGTGAGCCCGCAGGTTGTGGCCTGATACTAAATGCCCCATAGTTAACAATTCTGTGAGCCCGTGTGATGAGGGGACAGGCAGCAGCACAGAAGGCTCTTCCCGGTGGACATGCCTTGTGGGAGGACACCTGGCAGCTACTCTAACGGCAGAACCTCTCTCCACCCGCACGGGTTGCTGTGCCTCTGTCCAAATGCACAGAAGTCACTGCAGCAAGAGTGAGCCCTGCCGGGTATGACTGTGAACTCAGGGTGGTGGTGATGTGTAAGTCACTGATGTCACGAATGTGCCACCTCTCCCAGTGTTGAAAGTTTTGAGTGTGTAAGGACTGGGTATAGAGGCGAACTCTCAGTACCGTTAAGTCAATTAGGCTGTGTACCCAAAGATGTTCTAGAAGTAAATCCTTTTAATGAAAAAACTGTAATGTCTGGAACACGGGCCATGGAAAGACAGGGCCCCAACGCTGAATCAGTGGACAACCACACCAACGCCCTGGGCAGTATCCCCATCCCTGCTGGACACAGAACCCACATGGGAACTTGGGAAAATACAGATGTCTAGGCCCCACCTGCAAAAAGTGGGTCAGAGTCTCCCAGGGGGCCCAGAACGACGCCCTCCTGCCTTGGCCTCCTGCTGCGCCGTCTTCCCCGAGCCCCTTGCAGACACAGCAGCTTCATGTCTCACGTTGTGTCCTGAGTCTCAGCGTCTTCTTACACCGCAAGTGCCCTGGAATCGAAGCAGAAGACTGTTGTCCACCTCTGGTCCACAGTGCACGTGCAGGCTGCATCCCAGGGACTCTGCATCAGAAGGACTTGTGGGAGAAGATTTCCAATTAGAGGCTCTTGTTCTTCCACAGAAAATTGAGGGTGACCCTGGAGCCCTGAGCCCTCACGGGTAGACCGTCGTCCTTGCTGGAGGCCTGGTTCCTGGAGCCCCCACCTCTGGCCCCCTGGTGGTGGCGGCCAGGGCAGCCGGAGCACCAGGGCCCCACAGGAAGGGCCAGGGGTTGCCCTGGACCCGCAGCGCCTGCCTGTGGTGCTGGCTGTCTTCTCTGAGCTCCTTGAGCTTTCTGTCCGTCCCAACGGCTGCCATCCAGCTCTTCCGGGCTCTCTTCTCCATGAAGAGGCTCTTCCGATGGTAGGGGGGTGGGTTTCCTCCCAGTGCTGGCCCAGGGCCTCGGCCATCTGCTTGTAGACACTGCGGAGTAGCTGCATGGAGGTCACCTGTCTGCTCGCGGCGGCCAGCTTCCTCTCCACTTCTGAGCAGCACGTTTTGTCCTGGCACCATGTGTCCTGAAGCTGAGTCAGGTGATGCACGTGGACTGCGGGCAGCATCTGGAGGCTCTGGCGCAGCTGCTGAATCTCACTGTCGAGCTGGGCGCTCTCTTGCCGCAGACCTGCTTCCCCCTCCTGTAGACTGGCTGTTTGTCCTGCCAGCTGTGCACTCATCCACTTTTCTTCCCCCACTTCTCTGGCTCTTCCTTGAGGCTCCAGCTCAGGATCTGGATGGGACAGTCTGATGTCACCCCGGACAACCTGAGGTCCCCTTCTGGCCAAGGGACAGATGGGGGGCTGTGTGCCGTCCCTGCGCCCTGCTGGCCTCTGGCACTGCCGTCCGCCCTGCTGTGTCCCAGGATCCTGGGCCGGGGGGTGGCCCTCAGCAGGCGCTCAGTCAGGGACTTTAGCTTGGTGGCCTTGTCCTCCGTGGCCCGCTCTCTCCGCGCGTTCGCACCCACCAGCCTTTCTTTCCCCTCCTCCTCTTCGACTCGCTGCTTCCATGTGGTGATACCTTGGTCCAGCACCGCCTGCGTTTGTGGAGAAAGAGCGTTTTCCTTCAGGTCATTCCTCCGTCTCTGCTGAAGCTGCTTCCAAGTCCTCTTAGGTGCTTGGACGCTTGTTTTCTCACCAGTCACTTGGGAGATTTCAGGAGGTGGATTCTTCTGAGCCTTTTCCATAAAGTCTGCAATGCCCTGAAATGATGACTTCCTCAGGTTGTGTTCGTAGACGAGAAGCACGAAGTCTGTAAGAAGGGAGGGCTGGCCTCCCCGCTGGGCAGCCTGCCGGCTCCATGGGCCTGGGTCATGGGTCCAGCACTCTTGGTTTGTTGTAGAGTCTTCGTCGTGGGAAGAGCATGCCTCGCCTGTTATCTCCCCACTTTGGGACATATACCTTCTCCGTAGTAGAAACACCAGCCCCAGCACAGACACCAGGGAAACACCAGAGTCAGGCTTTCCCAAACCAGTAGCAGAGCGCACCACAGCCACACCAGCATCAGTGGGGATGTGGGCCTGGGGGCAGGGAGCAGGCCCCCCATGGCTGCCAGGGCCCACAGCTCTGCCTCTGAGGCCAGGGTTCTCTGGGCCACAACTGACGGTTCAGAACTCTGGGGGTGGTCCATCTCTATGTAAACAGGTTCCTGACGACTGGGGCGGACCATCAGTTGGGCCGGGGGAGGGGAGGCAGGCCAGGTTCTAAGAAATTGTTCTCCCAAGTTGGCTCTCGAGTTACAGTGGTGTTACTTCCCCAGGCACTGGGGGAGGGGGGAAGGGCTCTTCCCAGCCTGGAGCTGGGCCACTCTGGCCCCTGCTGGCCCCACAGGAAACCCAGGGGTTCAGAACAGGGCCAGGCCAGGATCCTTTGCACAAGGGTAGGTCTGGGCCGAGTAAGGGAGTCCCGTCCCGTGGGGAGGCCTGTTCTGAGTGAAGGTTCCCTCCAGCGAGGAAGGCTGTGCTCCCACCCAGTTCCAGAGATCTGACTACCCTGAGGCTCCATCTCTGCTGTGATGGGTGATGTGGGAGACAGTGATGGGGGAAGGGCGACCCAAATGATAAGGAAAGCCCCAAAACTCACCAGCAGGTCCCTTGATCAGGTGGCAACTGGATGGCCAGGATGTCTTAGTACAGTAGCTGCCACTGCTGTGTTAGTAGATGTGGCCAATAGCACCCTGGGACAGCCACTGGAAGTTCTAACCCCCAACCAGGTATAGGGAGTCTTAGAGACAGAAGGACACCACTGGCCGACAGGTGGGCGAGTACTTGGTTCCCCAGACAGCACTCTTACAGTTTGTCAGGTTTCACTTCTGGCCACTCTAATGCCAGATCCCGCATCCCAAGAATCCCTTATTGCCTCCTGTGTGGAGACCATGGAGCAAGTGCACTCTAACCGCCCAGATCTCAGGGAGGAGCCCCTGTGCAGCCCGCTGCAGAGTGGGTTACTGATGGAAGTGGCTTCACACAGAATGGGACAAGGAGAGCTGGTTACGCTCTAGTAAACCAGACACAGCTTTTGAGTCTGGAGCTGTGCCCTCCCAGACTTCTGCCCAAAAGGCATCGAGGCACTTATCCAGGGGAAGACTGGCCAATGGAGTTTACCCAGATGCCCCTTTGTAAGGGATGGAAATAACCTGTTGGGATCCATAGACACCTTGACAGGATGGGTAGAAGCTTTCCCCACCAGAACAGAAAAAGCAATACAAGTGTCAAAATTTATGCTCAAAGAAAAAATCTGAGGTTCGGGCTACCAAAATCTTACAGAGTCATAATGGACCCTCCTCCACTGCCAAGGTGACTCAACAGGTTTCCTCTGCTCTGGGTATTAACTGTGGCCTCCACTCTTCCTGGAGTCCCTAATCCTCAGGCAAGGTAGAAAAAGCCAATCATGTTCTAAAGAGAACATCTGCTAAGCTGTGCCAGGAAACCTCAGAAACCTGCGTCCCCCTCCTGCCTATAGCCCTTCTAAGAATAAGGACGGCCCCTAAGGGAATTTTAAAACTTAGCCGATTTGAAATGATGTATGGAAGGGCTATCTGAACTTCAGCTTTCCTGTTTGATGAGGAGGCCCATAGATTAGTCTCCCACATTGTTAGCTTGAGCCAAGTTCAAAGAGCCCTCCACGAACGTGGAAGCAAAGCATTGCCCTGTCCTGCTGAGGAAAAGGTTGAAGTCCCCCTCTAGTCAGGGGACTTTGTCTTACTAAACCCTTGGAAGGAGGGGTCCCTGAAGACCAGCTGCAGCCACAATGGAAGGGAACGTATCAGCTCTTGTTAAGCTACGAGGAATTGCTAGTTGGGGCCATCTGTCCAGAATAAAGCCTGTAACTTACAGGCCCCAAGAGGAACCAGGAGAGAGCTAGTCCTGCTTGACAACACAAGACCTCAGGTACTTGTGTAAAAAAGACAAATAGCATCCTGTAGTGGTGATTACAACAGCTCACATTGCTTAAATGTATCCAATCAAAGCTCCTAAAATAAGAAGTACTTAGTATGCAGTGGAAAAGATGTATATTCTCAGTAAAACAGTTTTGTTAAGAAGAAATACTAAAAAAGAGTTTCATGCATAATCAGGATTTTAAGTATTTAACAAATTCTAAAAGTTCTTTGTAGCTCCTGCTAACTCTGAGAAGTTTTCAAGGAAACCTGAGGCATCGTAGATATTAAATTAACTAGGAGTATTTGGTATGTTGAGTTAAATTTGGTCAGTCATAGTGCTACTAACTGTAAACACGTCTCTCTTTGTCAGTTACAGATGTTTAACCATCCCTTATAAGTCTTTGTCATTATAGACTGTTAAGCTGCTGTTACAAGGTGCTCCATCTTTAAGAAGATACATCAGAAGTCACTGGAAACAGTGGGTTCCAGAAGCCCCGCATCAGATGATGGCTATGGCAGGGTTCCACCCATGACTGCCCTCAGAGGCAAAAAAGGAAAGGCTGCCCTGCCCCTGGGCCCCTAGATTAGGCATTCAGAGATTTTTACTCCCTGATAGGCAGGGTCAACGCCCCTACTCAGCCTGGAAGTAGTTTCGGAAGACAGACCTTCGCCCCTCTGCAACCCCATAAGATTATGGGAGTAAAATCTCTGAGGGGGGAATGAGACAGGAGGGAAGGGGGCAGGGCACAGCCATTGAGGAATGACAGCAGTTAACACTAGGACAGTGGAAGATTCAACCCCCAGTAGGCCTTGAGGCTCAAGACGATGGGAGATTTGACTTCTAGTAGACCCTGAGCTTCATTATACGCCCTTTGTAATACATTATGGTGAGTAACATGCCCACAGGTGTCACGACAGCTCCAAGGCTGACCATAGGAGGTCCACAGTGGGCAGTGGCCCACTTCCTGGGAACCCCAGCCCCTTCCTCAGGCTAGTTAGACTGGTCCTCCCACCACAAGACCATAAAAAGTGGCAGCATCTCACTTTGTGGCTACCCTTTTTGTTCCCTCCTCTTCGGAAACGGCCTGCAGTCTGCCTGTGGAGTGTGTGCCTACTTTTACTCTAACCTGAGCACCCAACTCCGACACCTCTTGGCCTTTCTCTTGTGTAGCCCTCCGACTGTGAGAACAAAGGAAGGAGCCTTGGGCTGGAATGGTAAACAAGTTCTAAAAAGCTGCAGACTCAGAGGTGAGAAGGCTGGTTAGCCAATGACGGGTAAGATCCCCAAAGGGGGAACCTAAGACGGGCACAGCCACCTGAGTCCGAGAAGAACGTTGTGAAGCAGCTGTTTCTCATACATTCCGCCCTGATAAACTGTAAGGCTCGCTGGTGCCAACACGAACATGATTTACCAAAAGAGAAAGGGTCTTCTGACCTTGAGCCAGACGCTGCCTGTTAAGCATTCCCCTTATCATTCTTCTTTGCTGTGTAAGACTGTGTAACTTAGTGAGGCTTTAGAGTAGCCGTCAGCTCTCTCCGCGTACGGTGTGTATGTGAACGTGATACTGCGACACCAACGTCTTGCCTTCTGAAACAGCCTAAGCTCTCTGCACTATGTATCTCTCTAAATGAATCTACCTTTACTCAACTGTGGCTCACTCTTGAATTCTTTACTGTAGGAAGCCAAGGACCAACACTTGGCAGGGCACGTCCCAGGGGCTCAACCGAGACCTGGGACGCTGCCTTACGCTGCACGTCCATTTTTCCTACATCAGTGTGGCGGGGGCTGGGGGGCTGGTAACATTGTCCCCCCCAGGTCCGTTCTGTGGGTCTCTTCCTACAGGACACAGTTCTGGGGAACCCCAGGCTGGGGTCTCCCTTAGCCTCCATGTGCATACAGCAGGCACTCAGTGCACTTCACTGAGCTGCCCCAGGCTGAGTCCTGGTGGCCAGACCCCCAGTTCATGTGTCAGAGGCCATGGAATTGGTCTGAAGTGACCACAGGCCAGGTGCTATGTGCCAGGCCACAGTCCCACTTACACCTCAAGTGCCCTGCTGTGAGGAGGGTCCTGGGTGCATCATGACACCCATTTTACAGATGAGGACTTTGAGACCCAGAGAGGTCAAGGTTTGCCCAAAGGCACACAGTGAAAAGGAGGTAAGAGCCTGATGGTCTGGCCCTGCACACACGGCCTTAACCACAGTACTCTGCTCTGCCCCTGGTTCAGACTTCCTGGAAGGCTGATGAGGTGATGTCTTGGGGCTGAAGATGCCCGCAGGGGGAGCGGGAGGAGGGCTGGGCGCACCTGCAGAGGCCCATGGACTTCCAGTCTGAGGGATGGGTAACCCTCCAGAAGGGGGTTTGCAGCTGCCATCTGGCCCCCAGCTGCCAGCCCTCACGATCTGGGACCCCAGCACCCTGTTCAGCTTCTTGACCTACACGTCACCAGCAAACGATATATAACCCGAGTGACTGGGCAAACCACCCCGAGTTTGATCAGTAAGTGTATTTCCTTTCACTTTCTTCATTAAGGTCCTTCTTTTAATCACTCTTACATAATTTTTAAAGCTTTTATTAGGAAAATGAACCCATGTGTGTCCTCCTGTGGAGGGTTCTCAATCAAATCGGAGACGTCCTGTCACTGCAGCTGCAACGGCCTGTGTCCCGGGACCAGGTAAGTGTGCTCCTTTTAAAACCCATGGTGAAATCGATGCCTGGGTGTTCAGTCTGCCTAAGTTCCCCTGACTTTTATTAACAGTTTTCTGTGCTTGTTTCTGTGGACCTGGATCCATGCAGTGGCCCTCCTTGGATTTGACCGATGCCGCCTCTTTAACCCCATACCTCTCCATCCCTTGTGGGAGCTCAACTCTGGGTTTGGTCACTGTGCCCCCCAAACCCCGGCTTGTCCCACAACTTCCCCTGTCCCTGCACTTCCTGAAACCAGGGGGGTAGGGGGGTAGATCTAGGGTCCTGATCAGACTCGGAGCAACAGGTGGGGGGGGGGCGGCTGCATCTGGGGGCAATGGTGTGTTTGCCATTGTGAAGGAAAAATATCGCAAACCACATCAGCAAACAAAGAATGCTGAAGCCATGAAGTCATCAGCGGCTGCTGCCACCCCCCAGCGAGGGCAAGCCTGCAGCCCAACCTCTGCAGCCACTCACAGTGGTGCCCTCTGAGGGAACTCAGAACAAGAAAGGACACTGGCCCTAAATAGCTAGGTGTTTGTTAAAGGAATGAAGCCAATGAGCCCAAATGTCTGCTTCCTCCCATACATAGAAAAGTGCTAAATTCTTTAACATGAGAAGCCTTGTTTTCTTCCAATAATAAGTAATCTTTTAATGTTCCGACTACCTGGTCTTTGTTGTAAAACTCCTGTATATCCTAGCTCCTCCCCTACCTCTTAGGAGCAGTCCCTCAGAGCGATCTGAGAGGCTGTCATTCTGGCTCGAGTCTTCCCACCAAATAAAACAACTCTCTACTTTTAGGCAGTGCATTTATTTCAATCGACAGTTGCAATAACATATGATTGTAACCCTGAGAAATGCAGTTTTAAAGGAATTTGCAACAATAGAAGGAACTGTCATTGCCATGTAGGCTGGGATCCTCCGTATTGTGTAAATAAAGGTGCTGGTGGAGCAGAGATAAAGGACTCCCGCGAAGAATGATGTGGTCAGTAAAACAAAGCCAAGAATCAGTGGTGTATTTGATAGTGATCTTTGGTCACATGTATGCCTTCATAGCTGCATTCCTGTTTGGCATAGCCAGAAGTATAAAGTTATCAAGACCTCCACAGTGCAGGAAGTGACAGAAGGTACAAAATAAATGATAAACCAGCCTCCCAAGCCCTGTACGGCCATAGGCAATACAGAAGTAAACTCTGTGATTAAGTCAGTTAAGATGGCAAAGCTGAATTTCACATTCTAGGACCCTTGAAGAGACACTGGAGGACTTGCACATATCGGGGGTGGTCAAGAGGCATGGACGTCTCCACCTCAGGTCTCTGATAGGTCGCTGATCAGCTCACTGAAAAAATCTTCAAAAATCATTTGTTTGTGTCCTCTAATATTTTGTAAACTCTCAGTGAGCAAACCAAGCCTGGGACTTCGGCCAGCAGAGGAGATGTGGGACAGCAGCTGGGTCTGGACCTGAGTTTGCTGGTCCCAGTGTTAACAATAGTTGCCACGGGCTTCCTTAGGGACAGATTGAGGACATTCTCTAAGTGAGTGCTCTTGCACACTGGGATTGTCCTCTCCCTCTAGGTAACCTGAAATGGGTTCAGGGTAACAGAGGGCTGCTCCCAGCCAGCATCGTCTGTCCCCTTCTGGAGTGGCTGTGGGTGATTGTGATGTGGGTTCAGCTCCCACCTAGTGTAAACTATGACACTCTGGAGAGACCAGGAGGTTGAATGTTGCATTCACTGGAATTCCACCAGAAAATTAGATAGATGTGCCTATCAGGGACTCTGGCATGCAGGGGGGAGCCATTCCATGAGCACAAAAGATCTCATTTGTTTGTGTCTTCAGTTTCTTTCATGGATGTTTAATAACATTGCAGTGTTCAGATCTTTCACATAGTTGGTTAAATTTATTCTTGGGTATTTTATACTTTTTAATGAAATTGTAAAAGTATGGTTTTCTTTATTTTTAGTTCTGAAGGTTTGTTGTTATCATATAGAAACTAAGTTGACTTTGTATATTAATTTTGTATTCCACAACTTTCCTGAAATGGTTTATTCATTTTCACAACTTATTGATCGGGCCTTCAGGGTTTTCTATAAATAATATCATGTCTTCTGAAAATAAAGACAGTTTTCTTTCTTTCTTTCTAATTTGTATATATTTTGTTTACCTTGTCTAATTACTCTGGCTAAAATTTCCAGTGCCGTGTGGAGCGTAAGTGGTGAGAGTGGGCTTTTTTGTCCTGTTTCTGATTTTAGAAGAAAACACTTTTAGCTTTTAGCTGTGGAGTATAAAGTTACCTTTGAGTTGATCAAATGTGCCTTGGTTATGTTGAGAGATATTTCCTTTTTACCCATTTTTTAAGAGTGTTTACCATAAATGGATTTTTTTTTTCTTTCTACATCTATTGAGATGATCATATGGAATCACCATCACTGGAAGAAATCCCATTTGATGGTGTTTGGTCTGTGTAACCGTTTGGTGAATTTAGTTTGCTGAGAATTCATGCATCCATATTCACCAGTGTATTGGCTTGTACTTTTTTTTTTTTCTCTAGTAGTGTCCTTTGTGGTTTTGGAATCAGGATAATGCTGGCCTCATAAAATTGGTAAAACAAAAACCAAAGAACAAAAAAAAAATTCCGTCTTCTAGTATTGGAAGAGTTCATAAAAGACTGGTATTCACTCTTTTTAAACTGTTGGGTAGAATCCATTAGTAAGGCCATCTGGTCCTAAAATTTTCTTTTGTTTTAATGTTTTTGATCACCAATTCAATCTTCTCACTCATTTTGGTGTCTTTTGGATTTTCTGGTTTTTTTTTTATTGATTCAACCTTGGTTGATCTAAGAGTCAAAGGACTCACCAGTTTTTTCCTGGGTTATCCACTCTGTTGGTGAAAATTGTTCATAGTGGGCTCTCGTGATCTTCTGTATATCTGTAGTACAAGCTATAGCATCTCTTCTTTTGTGTCTAATTTTATTTATTTTGAGTCCTCTCTTGGTGAGTCTACCTGAAGGTTTGTCTATTTCCGTTCTGATCTTTTCTGTTGTCTTTTTAGTTTCTATTTCATTTCTGTCCTCTCAACTCTTTGTTACTTCCTATCTCCTATTACCTTTGGGCTTAGTTTTCTTTTCTCTCTCTAGGCCTTGATGTGTAAAATTACTTTGGGTTTTTTTGTTGTTGTTGTTGTTGTTTTAGGTTTCTTCCTTATTTCATTCTGTGTTTGCAGGAGGCCGCAAGGCAGGTGAAAGCATGCGCCGGTGTACTGGCTGGCTGTGGCTGCTATAGCAAATTACCACAAAGCTGAGGCCGTGCAAATTTATTCCAAAAGTCAGAAGTCCAAAATGGGTCACACTGAGCTAAAATCAAGGTATTGGCAGGGCTGCCTTCCTCCTGGATGTTCCAGGGAAATATTAATTCTTTGTAAAATTTCTTTGTTTATTGGAGATCTTTTCTGTTTCTTAAAGTAGGTATTTATTGTTACGAAGTTTCCTCTAGGAACTGCTTTTGCTGAGTCCCATATTTTGGAGTTCTGAATTTCCATTTTTATTTGTCTCTAGATTTTTTTGATCTCTCTTTTCTGTCTTCTTTGACCCACTGACCGTTTAGTAGCATGTGTTTTAATCTCAAATATTTGTAACTTTTCTAGTTTTATTTTTGTAATTGTTTTCTAGTTTTGTATCTGTGATCAGAAAGAAAATGCTTAATGTGATTTCGGTCTTCTTATATTTATTGAGACTTGTTTTGTAACCTAACATACAATTAATTCACCTTGGAGAATGTTCCACATGTGCTTGAGAAGAACGTGCATCCTCCTGTTCTCAGGTGGAATGCTCTGTGAGGGTCTGGTGAGTCCATATGGTCTCACGTGTGGTTCAAGAGCATTGTTTCTTCATTGCCTTTTTTAATCTGGATAATCTATTCTTGAAGGTGAGATTTTAAAGTTGCCTACTGTTACTGCATTTATGCCTATGTCTCATTACAGGTCTGTTAATATTTGCTTAATATTCATGTGCCCCTATGTTGGGTACATAAGTATTTACAAATGTTATATCCTGTTCTTGGGGTGACCCTTTTTCGTTATAGGCTGACCTTCTTTGTCTTTCATTACAGTTTTAGGCTCAAAGCATTCTTTTGTCTGATATCAATATAACTTTCCCTGCTTTCTTTTGTTTTCCATTTGCATGAAATATCTTTTTCCATCACTTGACTTTTAATTTGTGTGCACCTAAGAACTGAAGTGAAACTTGTATTGGCAGGATATAGCCAGGTCTTCTATTTATTTGGCTACTCAGTATCTTTTCTTTTCAGAGCTTCTTCTTCTAACTGAAGTATAGTTGATTTTCAATGTTGTGTTAGTTTGAAGTGTACAGCAAAGTTATTCAGATTATATATATTATATATAATATAATGTATATTATATTATATTCTAATATATATATATCTTAAGAATCTCTTCCATTATGAGATATGGGTTATTGTAAGATATTGAATATAATTTACTGTGCTATACAGTAGGTCCTTGGTTGTTTTTTTGTTTTTAATCTATTTTATATATAGTAGTGTGTATTTGTTAATCCCAAACACCTAATTTATCCCTTCCCCCCTCCCCTTTCCACTTTGGTAGCCCTAGGTTGTTTTCTGTGTCTGTGTACCACTCAGTATCTTTTGATGAGAATTTAGCCCATTCAAGTTTAAGGTAACCATGGATAACTGCAAACTCGTGTTGCTCTCTTGTTCATTGTTTCCCGGCTCTTCCGCACTGCATTTGTTGCTAACTTCTTTTCCTCTCCTTTGGGGATTTGAAGATTTTTCTGTAGTGGTATGTTTGATTCTTTTGTCTTTATCTTCTGCGTATTGATTATAAGTTTTTTGCTTTTTGGTTGCTGTCTGGCTGGTGTGAAATACCTTACACTTATGTCAGTCTATTTTAAGATGATAACTTCTTAGATTTGAATGCATACTAGAGCTCTTCATTCTCACTGTCTCTCTCATATTTTATGTTTCTGATATCACAGTTGTCACCTTTTTATCCTTGCTACTTTATGCACTTATAGTTAATCTTACCACTTCTGTCTACAGCCCCCATGCTAGATTTATAAGTGATTTACCCATCACTAGTACAACATTAGCGTATTCCGAACTTAGCCATACATTTTCCTTTGCCATTGAGATGTATACTTTCACACGTTTTCCTGATAATTAGCAATGTTTTGGCATGAACATTTTTCTCTAAGAATTTTTGTAAGGTTGCTCTAGTGTTGACGACCTCTTTTCAGCCTTTGCTTGTCTCCAAAACTCTTCCCTTGCCTGCAGATCTGAAGGACTACTTTGCTGGGTAGAGCATTCTTGGTTGGGAGGGCTTTCTTTTTCTTTTCTTCAAACCCTCAAAGTTTCTGCTAAATACTCTGCTGATTGTCTTATGGGGTTTCCTTGTACATAACAAGTCACTTTTCTCTTCTTGCTTTTACAGTTTTCCCCTTGCTTTAACTTTTGATAATTTAATTTTAATTTGCTTTGGTGTGGGTCTCTTTAGATTCATCTTATTTCAAACTACCTGGGCTTCCTGGATCTGGTATTTCTTTTTTCCTTCATGTTAGAAATGTTTTCAACCATTAAAAACAAACAAACAAACAACTCTTTCTGCCCTCTTCTCCCTCTTTTCTTCTTCTAGAACCTGTATAATCTACACATTGTTCCACTTGATAATGTCTCGTATGTCCCTCTAGCAATGTTTACTATTTCATTTATTTTTGCACCACTGATTGAATGTAGTTCACTGCCCTGCCTTTAAATTCACTGATTTTTCCTTATGCTTTGTCTAATATGCTATTAAACCTCTCTACTGAATTTTTCAGTGTAGTTATTTTATGCTATAGCTCTGTAGTTTCTGTTTGGTACTTCCTTAAATATTCTATCTTTTTTGAAATTCTCACTTTGTTCATGCATTTATCCCAAAGTGGTGGATATCAGTCATCATGAAAAAAACCAGACTTCTTGGCAGATGTATTTCTCTTCCTGGTATGGAGGCATCTTTGCAACATGATTTTCTTTTATACTTGTAATTTCTTTGCAAAGGGGGAAGATTATGCTTTATTTTTAGTCACAGTGAGTTCCCTGTGTCACTTATGGTGGGAATGCAAAGTGACTAAACCACCTGAAGACGTCTTAGCACTTTTCTGTGGAGATAAACCTGGACTTTCCATCTGATGGGGTAGTTGTGCTCTAATGTAGCTCCTCAAATCACTTACAGACTTAAGTCCACACAAAAACTTCATGGGGATGCTTGTATCTACATTAATTCCTTTAGCTTCTCCTCACTCCCTAAGTTTTGCTTACAGGGCATTTCTTGTATGGAACATCACAGGGAACACATGTTTCCAACCCCATTTTCAAAGGAAGCCTTTAACCCCGTCATCCCTGTGTCCCCTCCCCCTGCACAGTCTCCTTGTCCCTCAGGGTTCCTGACACACTCAAGATGTGGTTTGTCTCACTGTGTCTCTCACACAGGAGTACATAGCCATGTCCTTGGATATCAGAGGGCTCACCTTCATGTCGATTGTGCTGGTGGACGTGTCCTTGGTCAAGGTGACCCTGCCCTGGAACTTCTCTGCATAGCTTGTGGCACCGTCTTTGAAGTCAGTTCATCCCATTGACTCAAGCTCTTCTCCAGGGGCCTGCTCCACCCAGTGCACGTTGTAGCTGGCGAAAGTGTATCAGGAAGCCTTGTAGGAGACCTTTGCTGAAGCCCCAGGCTTCCTCAGCTCAGCCCCAGACTGCAGCAGCTGGACCTGCAGGTGGACGCCTGTGCACAAGAGGCAGAGCTGGATGAGCACTAGTTGACGGGTCCTGGATCCCTCCTCATCCCAGAGACTAAGGAGCCCCTGACTTGTAACCACTGCCACCAGGGGGAGGATTCTTCAGCTGCAATCCATGGTGAGGGCTGTGCTCTCAGGGCGTCTGTGAAGGAGGGGGTGTGACTGTTGCATGATACTCCCACAGCTCAGGTTATCCATATTTAACCTAGGAGACCTCAGCTCATTTGTATATTCAAGAGGTTGAAAACTCTGTACTTAACAATCTGGTGCAACTTGAAAAGGAGAACATAAAGGACACAAGGACACACACTCCATGGATGCAGAGGGTCTTCATCCTCATCCTTGTTTGAGAATGTGCATCCCCTGCCACATCCCTGAACTCTGTGCAGAAAGAGCTCTTCCCACTGAGGGCCAAGCCCCCACAGGACAAGGCCCTCATTGTGACCCGCCTTTGAATGACTCAGAGACACCTGAACCTGTTCTGGGCTTTCATGTGTGAATGACTTACTCCTGGGACTGGAAGACCGCACACTTTTTCACATTTTGAATTAATAAAACCATCCCTGTCTTCAAGCTACTTACTATTGAAATAGCAGGAGCCCTAGAAATTCTCTTTTTAAATGTGGTCTTCACTGACTTACTAAGGCATGCAAAAGCTCTCATTAGAATCCAATATTTGAAGACACATCAGTAGTCCTTGTCAAATTGTTAGTATAGACTTTTTTTTTTTTTTGAAAAAAGAAAACCATGGCCCCCAAGGAAACCCCTCCAAGGCCCTCTGCCCCTGCTCCTGGGCTGGAGGCCCGTGCCAAGGCTTCCTGAGCGCCCTCACGTGGGAGGGCCCTCTGAGGTCACAGGGTGTGTACCTTCTAGTCCAGTATTACATTCCTCTGCCCTGAAATCAGGGAGCACTTTCAGGGACATCAGGTTTTCTTTTCTTTTCTGTTTCTGTTCTCAGTTATTGAGGATGTTTTTGTTTGTTTCTTTTTTCCGTGTGTGTGTGTGTGTGTGTGTGTGTGTGTGTTGGTGTCGGTGTCGGTGTTGGGGGTAATTAGGTTTATTTATTTATTTTGTGGAGGTACGAGGAACTGAACCCAGGACCTCATGCATGCTAGGCATGCACTCTACCACTGAGCTGTATCCTCCCCCCATTATAAAATACGGAATGTAGTTCCCTCTGCTATACAGTAGGATGTTGTTTTTTATCTGTTTTGTGTATAAAAATTTGTATCTGCTAATTCCAAACTCCTAAAGTGTCCTTCCCCGATCCCATTTCCCCTTTGGTAAAAATGTTTGTTTTCTATGTCTGTGACTCTGTTTATGTTTGTAAGTAAGTTCATCTCTATCATATTTTAGATACCACATCTTAAGTGTTATACCAAATTTGCATTACTCTTTCTGACTTACATCACTGACTATGAAAATCTCTAGGTTCACTGATGCTGCAAATGGCATTATTTCATTCTTTTTTATTGAAGAAGAGTCAGTTACAATATGTCAGTTTCTGGTGCACAGCACAATGTCCCAGTCATGCATATGCATACATATATTTGTTTTCATTTTCTTTTTCATTAAAGGCTATTACAAGATATTGAATCTAGTTCCCTGTGCTATACAGAAGAAATCTGTTTTTTATCTATTTTTATATATATAGTGGTTAACTTTTGCAAGTCTCAAACTCCCTGATTTATCCCTTCCCACCCCCGGATGCTCACTTTGAGCCGTGCAGCTGTGGTGAATCAGCAGATGAGTTGAGTCTGCTGACATCAGGTAGGATCTCTCAGCTTAGGGGAACTTCACATGGGTAGCGCCCCATCTCATTTGCTGTATTCTCGGTGTCAGGAATTTTTTCTTGCCTGTCAATAGTAAGAGTAATAATGAAATTTCCTGCTCAAGATGGGTGGCAGAGCGTGCCTGTTTACCTGTCCTCCTTTCCCAAATCGCATTAGGAAAAATGGGGCACAAGAGGATGGCTATGACAAGACGCACCCCACCGAGTGAGGGTGCTTGGCTTCACACAAGAAAGAATTCAAGAGCGAGCAATAGTGGAGAAAGTAGGTTTATTCAGAGAGACATATACTCCATAGACAGAGTGTGGACCATCTCAGAAGGCAAGAGGCGGCCCCAGGGCATGGGTCATCCAGCCCAGGGGGGTGGGAGTGCTCCATTTTTATGGGCTCAGTAATTAATGTCCTAACAAGTAGGAATATTTTTCCTTCTGTTTGAGGAAGGGGCGGGGATTTCCTGGAATTGGAGCATGGCCCACTCTTCGGCCTTTTGTAGCCTTGGAACTGTCATGGTGCCCGCGGGTGTGTCACTTAGCAGCTAAAGTATTACAATGAGCCTATAATGAGGCTCACAGTCTACTAGGATTTGAATCTTCTGCCATCTTGGGCCTGGTTGGTTCTAACCAGTTTATGTCCTATCCTCAATAGCTGTATCATTCTTTTAATGGTTGTGCCCTGCCCCTTCCCTCCTGTCTCATTGTGAGGTCAAGAAGAAACTCAAAGACTAAAGATGGTGCCCTATCAGGGGTAGTGGTGGGAGTGGTCCCCTCTGGGTGCTGGCAAGGGCTGGATGCATTGTCTATAAAGAGTTTAAAAATAATAATAAAACTCAAAGTTAGTCTGCTTTTTATTATCACCATGCAGTAATTCTAAACAGTGTTACTGACAAAAACACTTCTCTGTGCCTCAGCTGATGACCCCACCCACCCACCGCCCACTTGGAACTCCTCTGCCCAGCAGACACCAGCTTGCCAGGCTTCTCTCTAAAGTGAAGTAAGTTGAATTTGCCTTCTGGGTGAGAGCATTAAAATAGCATATCATAGACCTCTGTTTTCTGCTAAGGTAGCCACTAGCTAGCTACACGTGGCTATTTACATTTAAATCAATAAAAATAAAATTATATTAAAATTCACTTCCTAGTCTCACTAGCCACATTTCAAGAGTTTATCAGCTTCAGAAAACAAGGGGCTACTGTACTGGGCAGCGCAGACATAGGCTATTTCCATCAGTACAGAAAATCCTGTTAGGGTTGCTGTGGACGCTACCAGGTGTCTGACCATAGGAAAACGTAAATTAACTGCATGCTACTCATGCATATGGTTGCCAGAAAATCAGCCTCTGCACCCCAAAAAGCGAATTCAAACGTGGAGACAGAGTCTTGGGAGCAAAGAAGAGAGCCACTTCACTGCAGTGGGCTCATGCCTTAGAGACTGTGCCTCCATCCCAGGGCTGGGACTTGGTGATTATATAGGCAGACGGGACCGAGCACATCAGTGATAAGGAACAGTAGAGGCTTTTACTGAAGTTTATCTTGTGTTGGGAATTTCTGGTCCCGAGGCCTTGGCGTTGTCAGGTCTGACCCCACTGGTGTCACAAGGGCTTTTGGAGGCCCTGGCCATTCCTTCAAGGTTATCGTTCTGTGACCTTTCTGGAAAACAGCCTCTGGGTTTTGGATACAAGTTGTTTAGGGAAGGGTGTAAATCAGGGTTGGGTTGCTAAGCACGTAACCATTCGAGCAAGTTAAACAATAGCAGTAGCAAGGAGGAAAACCAGTTAGTCAGTTAGAACTCTGAGAAAAGAAGTGAATCCATCACAGGAAACTCTGTAAGCTGTCTTAGCATCAGGGAAGCCATTCTGTGACTCCTTCAATATCATGTATAATAGTATTTCTGAAATGAACTGTGGCATAATAAATCAGCACTGCCTGGGGCAGCATTAAATCTACCCCACAGACATATGTCTCTACCTATGAAAGTCTGAGAATGGTTCAGTTCAATGCAGATATGACTGACTGCCCACTCCGAGCCAGGACTGGTTAATGAACTAGAGATGAGTCCGATTCCTGCCAGGAGGAGTTGATCATCTCCAGATGATGAAGAAACATACAGGTAAACAATAGTATATTGCAGGATGATATGTGTCAGAACTGAAGGGTGCTTGAAGTATAGAGCCAGCACAGGGGAAGGTTTAACAAACTATCTCTACCTCGAAGGTGGGAGGAAGTTGGTATTTGAAGACATAAAGGCAAGCCCTACCTTTGTGTTACAGAACTAAACCAATTATTGCTAATAAATGTGTATTGCAAATTATATAAATCTTAAAGCGCCCAGCAGAGACTTAGTGGAAATTGAGGTCTTTGCTGCAGCCAGCGTTCTGCTTCTCCATGGCTCTCAAAGACCCTTTTCAAGTGCCCATGAGGAATGTTTCCACCTCAGATGAGAAGGCAGCACAATGTCACCATAGTTCACCGTTCCTGATCTGCCCTAAACTTCCTTTCTGACCAAAATGAAAGGCTCTGGGTTGAGGTATTTTCATGGAAACATGGTGTCTCTGGACAAGAGAAGGTGCTTTTGGATGCTCTGTATCCTTGGGGATTAAAAGAGGGCAGAGAGGGTGTCTGGGTGTCTTGGAGCAGAACAGGGACCAACGCTAGGTGTTTTGACCCTCTGTGGCTTCTTTATGTTTGATCTTGGACATCCCTTACAACTCCATTTAATTTAGTTATTAAGTCCTTAAAAGAAAAGTGTTTTTCCTTCTTGGGCGGATGGGCAAGGGGGACCTAGGTGGACAGGATGTCTTTCCTCTCTAATGGGATGGAATTCCTGGGAAGGCCGTGGATAGGCTGATGGAGACAGAGGTAGTAGCCTCCCGAGAGGTTAGAAAATGGAAATGCTTTAGAAGTGCTGAAAATCTCAGTTGTGATTGCCCTTAAGCAGAGTTCCATCTTCTGCATTTGTTCTGGGCTGATAGGTGCAATGCTCTCTCCTTCCAGACGGGGGTGGAACTACTGAACCCAGGGAAGGGATGGTGGCACTGCCAAGTGGGGCCCCTCACCACCGTGCTCAGGAAAGAGCAGGAAGTCTTCCTGTTCCTGAAAGTGAACTTTTTGGGTGTCCATTGTCTAGAGGGCTGGCTAGGGAAGATACCCCTCCTGCAATCCAGGCAGAGATTGGCTGGAGGCTGAGGCTGAGGGACAGACTAGGGAAACTCAGGGCTGATTAGAAGGAAGCACAATGGTGGGTGGAGGGGGCAGAAGTGAGCAAAGAGTGACAAGCATCTTGCTTGGGATATCTGCTCTTAAAGCATCACCTCTGAGGCTCTTCCTCCTCCAACCTCCAAAGCCCCAAATAAACCATCGGACTCACGATGTGAAGACCCACGTCACTCAAGAGCACCGTCGATAGCAGCAAGGGAGGCCCTGGCTCTGCAGGACCGCTGCCAATGCAGCGTATCTTCTCTGGGTTTCCAGTCTGAGGAATCTGAGAACAGAACCAAAGTCTCAACAGGTGCTCCTTAAGTCCCTGTGGAAGCTCTCTCGTCGTCTGAGGCAGCGGTTCTCCAAGTGTGGTCCCTGGACCAGCGGCGTCAGCACCACCTGGGAAATGGTTAAACACGCAGATTCTCCAGTCCCACCCTGATCTACTGTGTCAGACCCTCTGGATTTTACTTTCGAGCCTTACAAGTGCTCAACACGTAGCCCACCTGAAAACACATCTCACTTCAGTTTCTGTAAACCCCGGGTCCCTGAGCCAGGTTACAGTTTTGGAGTTTTTAGGAATTTGCTGGGGGGCACGTTTCATCCCTCTCACTTGGAGCAACACAAGGGAACATCCGATAAATTGAACAAACGCCATACTTGTCTCTCCTCACCCATGGCAGGAGCCCTCAGTGCAGAAAATAAAAATAAAAGACGACTTTGTTAGTAAAGAAAACCCACAGAAAATTGGGAAGCTGCAGGTGCAAAGTCAAGATCAAGGTCTTGCCAAATGTAGGTTTTTCCCTGGGATGTACAGGTATTCTGCAAAGTTAACAGAAAGGGAAGATGAAAGCAGGGTGGAGAGCCGGCGGCTTCAGAGTGTCAGCACCACCCACTGCGCAGCCTGTGCACCTTCCTGCAGGTGCCCCTGGGGCGCGCCCTTAACAGTGGGCGCTCAGCCCAGCACAGCGCTCTCCCGGGAGGCCTGCCTCTGCCTTCCTGGCGCCTCAAGCACCAGCTGTGTTTTCTCCCTCTGTCCCCACTTCCTTCCTCTTTCCTGTAGGATTGCCAGGACATTCCTGTCGGTGCTGGACCAGGCAGAACACACCTTCCTACCTCTCCTGGCCTATGATGACTTGTCCCCTCTCATTACCTTAACTGGGGTCCTGATGGGATGGAGCTGCGTTCCTGGGCCCTTCTAGGCTCTCTTTTGGCTAAAGAAGGACTCATTTCTAATTGTGCCTTTCAGGGTTGCTAGATTTCCCACGTAAAAGTATAGAAAGCCCAGGTAAATTTGAATTTCAGACAAATGATGAAAAAATTGTGTAATATTTGGGACCTCCTTAGATTGAAAAAACTATTCATTATTTATCTGGAATTCGGATTTATTATTGTCTTGTATTTTAATATTGTCTTGTATTTTACATGGCAAACTGACTTCCGGGGGTCCCATTTCAGCTGCTTTATGCAGGAGAGACACTTTCTTTAAGAAAGGAATGTATTTAGTCATAAAAAGGGCAGGCTTCCCTACCCACTAGCTATGTGGTGCCATATACTGATTACATACTGAAATGATAATGTTTTTCACATATTGGATTCAACTATATTGTGAAAATTAATTTCACCTGTGTCTTTTTATTTTTTTTCCTTAAATGCAGCTACTAGAAAATGTAAACTTTTATATGGTGGTGACATTTGCAGTCTGCATTCCATTTCCAGTGGACAGTGCTGGCCTAGAGCCAAGTTGGGGGGACCTGATGACTGTCAGGCCGGGAGCTGGGTGCCCACTGCTCAGGAGTTAGACTCTCATCATTAGAGTCTCATGCAGCCTACCTGGCTGGAGACAGACAGAATCCTTGAGCGTAGTTTGTGTTCACAAAGTTTTCATTGCTTTTATTTACTCTTCTGACCAAACCTCGGTGATTTCTGAGTGGCTCCAGCACAAACAGGATTGGGGCTGATGTCTCCTATGAAGTGTGTTTGGCCGATGACTTATGTCTTGAGGTTGAGACACGGTGGGAGGGGGCAGGATGGGGCTGTTGGGAAACGCGGTTCCGAGTTGTTCTTTTTACTTCTTTTTCTTCCTTTGATTTTATGACTGCAGACTGGTGGTGGCAAGACAGCTCTGACTATATTTGCTCAAAGCAGATGTCCCCATTAATTTAGAATTTGAGAGACTGAAAACCAAAGAGGGTGGCACTAAGAAATGTAGAAATTTCAGCAGCCAAACCAAATCTCTGCAAGTCTCCTGACTTCTGAACACTATTTACAGAGCTGGGTTCTGGGAAGTGGGACATCTTTTTATAACTGGCGGTATTTTAGGGTTTCACAGTTTAGATCTAGGACTTAAATTCTCAGTCTGTCGCTCCCTTCCTCCCCCCACTACCTAACCTCCTTCTGAAGTTCTTGGAAAGTAAAGAAACATGAGTGAAAGCAAAGCAAAGAGTCAAGACCTTGCAGAGGCCAAGGTCGGACTGTGGTCAAACAACTTGCTGTTTACCAAGTTCCATTTAGAATCTGTGTGCCAGCCATGTCAACCTGCAGAATCTGCTCTCGGGTGCAGAATCCACCATCTGTCCACTTCCACTTTTTCTTCTGAGTCTCACCACCCGCTGCCCGGGTTGCCACATTGCCCTCCGTGGTTGCCTTGTCCCTGATTCTGGGATGCTATTCACGATCTCAGGCCAGTGAGAGGGGGTTGCTGCCGCCTCCCTTAGCAGTGAGCCTAGTGAGCTAGTGAGTCTAGCGGTTACTTCATCTAAGCCGAGCCCTCCCCCGACCCTCGGTCCTCTTGTTGGCATCACTGGCATCCATGTGAGGGGCTGTTGCTGTACATGTGTGACCTGTGGCTCTGCAGTGAGAGGAGCACTAATGGCATCGGCTGGCGGAATGAGGACCAGGGGCTGAGTGCCAGACTCCATTTTGGGAGGACAGCATCTCACGTCCACGGAGCCTTGAGATCTCAGACCCAAAGGAGACGGAGGCCACGTGTGTAGAAGGGGTGGTGGGTGCTGGCCTGGAAATAGGCACACGTGAGAAAGTTGTTGCTACTGGAGTCTTGGCTTGTCTAGAGAGGGGTCTGGAGCAATGGCATCTGGCTTGGAGTTCTGCCAAGTGAGGCTGGAGATTTGCCAGAAGCTCTCCATCCCCTGCTCACTGGTCCTTGTGCTAGACCAGCAGGAAACTGGAGATGAGACGTAACTCTCCAGATAGAGGCGCCAGGACAAGCGAAAACAAAACCCAAAATTCAGCAGTCTCATGCTCTGCTCGCCAGACCACGCTGCCAAGGGGTAGCTGTTAGACTGCGCCTTTCTTTCCCTTATGTACCTCCCACGATCGCCACTCACCCTTGTGTCTGTGCTATCTTGGGTTTCATCCAGGCAGCAGTGCGGTTTGCCATGTACAATCAGAGCAAGTTAGGGGAAGGATGGGGCCTGGATCTTAGCTTTGTGTGTTGGGATGGTGGTGGGGGGTGGCCCGCAAGCTGGGAAAGGACCAGGACCCCAGGGCATTGCCATCTCCAGTCCCGGGTGAGGCGCGAAGCGATGGAATGTCCCAACAGCTGAAGTACAGACGGTGAGTATGGACAGGCACCTCCAGTTACGTGTTGCAGCGTAATAAACCAGCCAAAGTTACTGGTGTAAACAAAAGTTACTGTGTTATGCTCATGTTAGGAATTTGGAAAGAGCAGGATGGGCAGGGCTTATCTCTGGTCCACGTTGTCTGGGGCTCAGCTGGGAAGACTTGAAAGCTGGGGAGGACTTGACAGCCTGGGCTGGAATGACCTACAGTCCTGCTCACTCACATGTCTTGCTGTTGGACTTCAGCTTGGCCGGTTGGCCTGAATGCCTACACATGACCCTCCCACATGGCCGCCTGGGCTTCCTCACAGCATGGGGCTGGGGTCCCAGAGCAAGAAGCCCCAGAGAAGCAGGGGGAAGCGGCGGGTCCCTTTCTGGCCTAACCTTGGAAGTCACACAGCACCACTTCTGCAGGGATGTACAAGCCCCAGGCCCTGGTCAGAGTCAAGTGGAGGGGACACAGACACCACTTTACAATCCGAGAAGTGACACAGACGTGAGGGGTCATGTTTTACATCAGAGTATCCTCTGGCCACAATTACTTACATTCCTCCCAGATGGAAAATAGGTTTCCTCCTCCCAAGTCCCTACAGAAGTCTCACCCCATTGTGAAATCAGGTTCAGCCTCGAGGTCTAGGTGCCAGTGAGGCTCCCTGGGTCTGGCTCCTCAAACCCAGCTCCCTGAGTAGCATCTGTCTGAGTCTGAAGACCTGAGAACTGAAGAGACTGATGCTGTCTGGTGGTACAGGCATGGGCAGCTGCAGCAGACATTCCCATTCAAGAAGAGGGAAAACAGGAGGCACTTAGCAGCCGCTGGGCCATAGCAGTTCTGAAACCCAGCGAGGCACACGTGACGGATTGCTTACTAGGGCTCAGTGCTGCCACCTGGGAATATTAATTCCGTGGCTCTTGCGTCTGCTCTCTGGGCTCTCAGTTGTACCCTCTGAGTAACTCTTCTTTGTCTGCAAGAAACAGACTCCAAGGTAATGCCAGGAGGTTTGGTAAAGGAGGCAGGAGACATGTGGACCACCCGTCCACGGGGAGCAGAGTTTGGCCCCTGGGTTTGGTTTTGGAGCATGAATCCAGATTCCTGTTTCTGGGCATAGAGACTGGTAATAAAGTGACACACACAACCTTGGTCCTTGTTGAAGGGACTGGATGGAAATTTGCGTCCGACATCCCTCACAAAAGTGAGGCGGGGTGGAGGACCCAGGGAGATGAGGGAGTTTTCTTACGTACAAAGAGTGAAGCTATTTCAGTCTGTGTGAAGTTGGTCAGCTCAGCAAAAACTTTACGCTGGTGTTTTTCTAAGCTTGCTTCACTTCCCAAAAGTCAATCAGGGCCCTCTGAGAACTGTGCACTTCCCAGCAACATTAATATATGATGCTTTGATTTGCTGTTTCCAGGTGACACAGTAAAGGAGTTTTTACCTGAAGTAGTTTGCCTGCAGAGCTACCAGGACAGTTTAATTATCTCCTTACAGTTTATATGTCACACACTCAACCAGGGCTGAGGCGGTTTGCATTAAAAACAAGATTGTCTGGGAGGAGAGGCACAGCCCAGTGGTAGAGTGTATGCTTAGCTTGCATGAGGTCCTGGGTTCAATCCAGAGTGCCTCCATTAAAAAAAAAAAAAAAAAACCCAAGATTATCAAAATAAAAATAAAGGGTCAAAAACCATGTAGACAAGTGTCTGCCGAGGCAGCCAGTGCTGCCTGCACCCGCCAAGGTCAAGGCCATGTTCAGCGGGAAGATGGTGAAGCCCAATGGCGAGAAGCCAGACAGGTTCGAGTCCGGCATCTCCCAGGCCCTCCTGGAGCTGGAGATGAACTAAGACCTCAAGGCGCAGCTGCGGGAGCTGAGCATCACCGCGGCCAAGGAAACTGAAGCTGGTGGTGGCCGGAAAGCTATTATAATCTTTGTTCTGGTCCCTCAACTGAAATCTTTCCAGAAAATCCAAGTCCGGCTAGTGCGCGAGTTGGAGGAAAAGTTCAGCGGGAAGCACGTTGTGTTTGTTGCTCAGAGGAGAATTCTGCCTAAGCCAGCTCAAAAAAGCCACACCAAAAATAAGCAAAAGCGTCCCAGGAGCTGCGCTCTGATGGCCGTGCACGAGGCCATCGTGGAGGACCCGGCCTTCCAGAGTGAGACCGCGGGCAAGAGGCTCTGCGTGGGGCTGGACGGCAGCCGGCTCATAATGGTCCATTTGGATAAAGCGTGGCAGAAAGACGTGCAGCACAAGGGTGAGATACTTTCTTGTGTCTACAACAAGCTCACGGGCAAGGATGTGAGTTTTGAATTTCCAGAGTTTCAGTTGGAAACAAAAATAACTAAATAAAATAGTATTCACAATGAAAAAAAAACATGTAAACAATATGCTAAAAATTAGAATTAATTTAGTAACAGTGATTGAATATTGAATTTGTTCTGAGCTTCATTCTGGAATAAGCTGTCACACAGCTATGTCTGTGGGGCACATCTTTGAAAATGTGCAGAAGTCTAAGTATTTGCTTCTGGAGATATTTACTTCGGCTCCTCTGAAGATGAAGCTTCTCTGAGTGTATTTAGAGGGTTATTTAGAAGTTTGTTTTGAACAGGATGTTTGAAGTTGGAGGGGTCTTGAGAGATTCTTTCCATCTGCTGACGAAGGTCGGATGTGCTGAAGATGCAGGGCTTTGCTCAAAGGTCACAGTGATGGAACAGAGCTGGCTCGACTGCGTCTCCCTCTTATGTAGAGGAGAGAGTCTTAGGTCTGAAGCTGCTAAGAAAAGCTTAAAGAGAAATTAAAAAAATATATATTTGCAGTAAGAAAAAATGATTTGATATACACTGGTGTTATTTCAGATATAAAGGAGTTCTAAACAGACATGACCCAGCGGGTTCCTGGCTGGACGGTGGTGAGTGCCAGGGAACAGAGGAAGCAGAATACAGAGAGAGGTAAGGGTGAGGTTGTGAAGAGAGGCCCCAAGGGAGCCAGAAATCCTTCTCTTGGTTGCTGCCTGGCAGGGAGGCTCCTGAGAAAATGAGAGATTAAGTCTGAATACCACTATCCTCATCTTCAGCATCCACCGAGGTGAACACCGGGGCAAAGCAGGATTTGGTTGTATCAGAGAGTTTCAGCGTCCACGCGCTGGGATGTTCTTTGTCCCTCCTCCCCGCTTCAGTGAACCTGACATGCACCAGTCCCAGACTTTCTTATCTGTCTCAAGACTTAACAAAACTTGACTACATGCCACAGGAGAGAAGCCCTGGGCACAGGACCGGTGGATTTGCAGCTTTGTGCACTGGGCTAAATCCAGAGGCTGCTTCTTCAAGAACAGAAAGTAGAGGATAACATTAGCTTGATTTGCTTTGTTGTTAAGTGGATACTGAAAAGGGGCTGAAATCAATGACCCCCTGAGCATCTGGGGAATGGAGGGAGTCACGTGGTGGTGTACCCTGCGGGAAGCAGTGAGAGGCATCAGGTTTGCTATTGGATTAGAGGCGAAGCTTGTCTTGGTCTGCCATTCAGGCAAAATCTGTTCACTGAGTGGGAGGTTGAGGAGTCTCCCAGCAAGTGAGACATGCACTTAGCCACGTCTGCTGTTTCTACAGTGTGCGTGTGGTTGGTTTTTTGAAGTGGCGTGCTTTGTTACTCAAGTTCTTTCTAATGTGAGAGCACAGGCTTTTTTTTTTTTTAATATATAACATAAAATTTATCATAATCATTTTTAAGTGCACAGTTCATTAGCGTTAAGTATATTCACAGTGCGGTGCAACAGGCCTCGAGAGCGAACCTCTGTACTCACTAAACACAGATTCCTTCCTCCCCGAGTCCTTCACAACCACTTTTTTTCTTTCGTTTTAAAAAAAAAACTGCTTTGTGGAGATACAATTCCCATTAAAAAAAAAAAAAACTGCACATATATAAACAATGTATACAATCACTTGAATTAGGAAATACACCCATGAAACTATCACTACATTCAGGCCATCTACCACCTCACTTCCAAAAGTTTCCTCCTACCCTCTTTATTTTTAAATATGTATTTACTTATTTTTTAACATATTTTTCTTTTGTAGTATGAGCACTGAACACAAGGTTTACCCAATTGGCAGATTTTTAAGTATCCAGTTCAATATTGTCAGCTATATATAGGCCAGTGTTGTATGGAAAATCTCCAGAATTCATTCATCTGGTTTGACTAGAACTTTGTGCCTTTTTACCAACGCCCCTCTCGTGTCCCCCTCTGCCCAGCCCCTGGTAACCACTATTCTATCTACTTTCTCGTTCTGAGTTTGGCATAAAAGTGGGATCATGCAGTACTTGTCCTTCTGAGTTTGGCTTATTTCACTTGGAATAATGTCCTCCAGGCCCATCATGTTGCAAAAGGGCATGATTTTCTTCTTTGAAAAGGCTGAATACTATTCCATTGTAGGTACAGACCACAGTTCCTTTATCCACTCATCTGTCTGTGGACATCCAGGCGGCTGCAGTGAACATGCAAATAGCTCTTCAAGATCCTGTTTTGAATTCTTTCGGGTAAATACCCAGAAGTGGGATGGCTGGATCACAGGGTAATTTCATTTGTAATTTTTTGAGGACTCTCCATACTGTTTTCCATCATGGCTGCACTACTTTACATTCCCACCAACACAAGCGTTCCAGTCTCTGCGTCTTCACCAACAGTTGCAATCTTCTGTTCGTTTGGTAGTGGCTGTCCTAATGGGTGTAGGGTGATAGCTCATTGTGGTTTGGATTTCTCTTGTGATTGGTGATATTGAGCATGTTTTCAGTGAGCATAGGTGTTTATAAGAAAAAAAAAACTTGTGCAGAATAAAATGGGAAAAAGTCAAGGGAGTAAGGTTGATGGTGAATCTTATGGCCATGGTGAGGACACATTTTGTTTCTTTTTTATGTTGCACTGTATTTGAAACATCCCACATGGTTTAATCACTTTTTTCTGCTCTTATTTATTCAGGTCCTTTTTTGCTTTCATCAGAATTTTGTAGTTTCTAGCATAGAAATTTGGTTAAACTTACACTTTAGTATTTCTTTTTTGTTATTGTAAATGGTACTACATTTTAAAATTTTGGTATTCATGTATTCATCAACAGTATGTAGAAATATAATTGATTTTTGTGTGTTCATGCAATATCTTCCATCCTGCAAACCCCCTACTATATTAGTTCTAGAAGTTTTTTATATAGATTCATTGGGATTTTTCTGTATAGATAATCATATCTTCTACAACCAGAGAAAATTGTCTTCTTTCTTCTTTAAGCTGCATGCTTTTTAGTTTCCTTTTGTTGCCTTAATGCAACTTCCATCATTGTCTTGAATAGAGTGGTGAGACCTGGTCCCCCACTAGAAGCTAAATTTTGAATTTGTGAGTCATAGTTTGCTGGAATGGAAAGGATATAAGAGATCTTCCAATGACAATAGCTCCATTTTCCACTTGTGGAAACTGAGGATTAAAAAGTGAAAAAATTCAACTGGGAAGCAATATCTTAATACAAGAGGAAAAAAATCTTTCTAATTACTGCAAAACTTAAGTTCTGATTCACTCCCATTATGAAGCAGTCCTACCAGGTCTGGAACCAGGAAGACTCAGCTGCTCGTGGCTGAGCACATTTTGAGTCATTACCCCAGTTTTCCCGAGGTCTCTGCAAGCTGTTTCGAGCTGTCATCCCCTCCTCCTTTGTTGTTGCTCCAATATGAACCTTGGTGTGTTAGGCTTTGGAACTCAGGCCAGATTATGTGGCTTGTGTGCCTTCTAGTTAAACACAGACTAACTTGTACTTTTGTTTATGTTTTGACAACGAGAGCAGATGCCCGTGTGCGATGTCATGGTGGTGGAGGGAGCAGGGAGTTAGGAACACACAGCAGGTCAGCTCAGCCATCGTCACTGAGCCCCTGCCTTGTGACAGGTGCTGTTCTGGGCCTCGTGAGGCATATGAAATCTCGACAAATAGGGGCAGGATCCTGAAGGCCAGTACAGGCCCACCAAGTCTTCCCAGAGTGTGCGGTGTGTATTAGGGGTCTCCAGGGAAACAGAACCAGTCGGAGGTACAGACATACAGACAGAGACTTGTGACGAGGAAGTGACTCACGCGATTATGTGGGCTGACGAGGCCCGAGATTGGCAGCCATGAGGCTGGAGACCCAGAAGGGCTGGTGTTTCAACTGGATCCTGAAGGCAGGAAAAGATTGATGTTCCAGCTCCAAGTGGTCAGGCAGAACAAGGTTCCTGTCCTTGGGCTTTTGTTGTTGCTGTTGCTGAGGTGTAGTTTACAATATTATAAATTGTATCAGTTTCAGGTGTACAACAGAGTGACTCAAACTTTTTACAGACCATATACTCCATTTAAAGTTATAAAATCTGGGCTCTGTGTTAGAATATACCCTTGTAGCTTATGTACTTTATACACAGTAGTTTGTGTCTCTTAATCTCCTTCCCTTATTTTGCCCCTCACCCTTCCCTCTCCCCTCTGGTCACCACTAGTTTGTTCTGTATATCTGTGTGTCTGTTACTGTGTTGTTATATTCCTTTGTTTGTTTTATTTTTTAGATTCCACATGTAAGTGATAACATACAGTGTTTGTCTTTCTCTGTTTGACTTACTTCACTAAGCGTAATACCCTCCAGGTCCATCCATGTTTCTGCAAATGGCATTATTTCATTCTTTTTTATGGCTGAGTAGTATTCCATTGTATAAATGTACTACATCTTTATCCAGTCACCTGTTGATGGACATTTGGGTTGTTTCCATGTCTTGGCTATTGTAAATAGTGCTGCTATGAACATTGGGATGCAGGTACCTTTTTGAATTAGGGTTCCCTCTGGATACATGCCCAGGAGTGGAATTGCTGTGTCATATGGTAAGTCTGTTTTTAGTCTTTTCAGAAATCTCCAGACTGTTTTCCATAATGGCTGCACCAATTTACATTCCCACTAGCAGTGCAGTAGCTCCCTTTTCCCCACACCCTCTCTAGGACTTGTAATTTGTGGCCTTTTTAATGTACTTGACCTTTCTAGTCAGCCCTTCAGTGAATTGGAAGAGGCCCACTTAAAACAGAGGCTCAGGCTGCTCTACTCCTTCGCCTATTCAGATGTTAATCCCATCCAGAAGCACCCTCACAGACACATCCAGGACAACGACACCAAAATCTGGGCACCCTGTGGCCCAGGGTGGGCACATAAAATTAATCATCACACTGTTATCACTGAGGTTTCCAAGATGACTTTGGGCACCATGGACAAATTTACCAGCTGTGTGACCTTAGACAAGTGAGTTAACTTCACTGTGCCTCAGTTTCCTCACTGTAGAGTAAAGGTGATAATAGTCCCTTTCTCACTGGGTTGTTTTAAGGATTAAGTGAATCAATATTTGTAAAGCATTTAGAGTGGCACATGGCAAGTTGTAAATATAATGTGTTAAATATAATTTTAACTTATTTCATAATCTATGTATTTATTTTGATGTGCAGCAGAAAGAAATGCAATTGGCATGATTTCAAGGGTATTTTTGCTTAGGATGAGGCTAAATAAAAAAGCGGTGCATTGATTTCCACACGATTATTGACTAAATACTAGTTGAGGCAGTACATGAAAATGGTAAAATAATTGAAGCAATAGAAATAAAAGCAAAAATAAACAAATGGGACTGAATTAAACTTACAAGCTTTTGCACAGCAAAGGAAACCATGAGCAAAATAAAAAGACAACCTATGGAATGGGAGAAAATATTTGCAAAAGATGAGACTGACAAGGGCTTGATTTCCAGAATATATAAATAGCTCATATGACTTAATAACCAAAAAGCAAACAACCCAATCCAAAAATGGGCAGAAGATCTAAACAAGAAATTCTCCAGTGAAGACATATGAATGACCAATAGGCACGTGAAAAAATTCTCAATATCAATTGAGAATTATCAGAGAAATGCAAATCAAAACTGCAATGAAGTATCACCTCACACAAGTCAGAATGGCCATCATTCAGAAGTCCACAAATGGTAAATGCTGGAGAGGCTGTGGAGAAAAAGGGAACCCTCCTACACTGCTGGTGGGAATGCAGTTTGGTGCAGCCACTATGGAAAACAGTATGGAGATTCCACAAAAGACTGAAAATAGACTTTCCATATGATCTAGCAATCCCAATCCTGGGCATATATCCAGAGAGAACCCTAATTCAAAAAGACACCAGCACCCCAATGTTCATAGCCACACTATTTACAATAGCCAAGTCATAGAAACAGCCTAAATGTCCATCAACAGATGACTGGATAAGGAAGTTGTGGTATATTTATACAATAGAATACTACTCAGCCATAAAAAATGATAAAATAATGCCATTTACAGCAACGTGGATGTCCCTGGAGAATGTCACTCTAAGTGAAGTAAGCCAGAAAGAGAAAGAAAAATACCATATATCACTCATATGTAGAATCTTAAAAAAAACAACAAAAAGCCCCCAAATGAACTTATTTATAAAACAGGAACAGACTCACAGACATAGAAAACAAACTTACGGTTACCAGAGGGGAAGGGGATGGGAAGGGATAAATTGGGAGTTCAAGGTTTGCAGATACTGACCTGGTATACATAAAATATATAAACAGGTTTATACTGTACAGCACAGGGAACTATATTCGATATCTTGTAGTAGCTTATGGTGAAAAAGAATATGAAAACAAATATATGTATATTCATGTATGACTGAAGCATTGTGCAGTGCACCAGAAATTGACACAACATTGTAAACTGACTATACTTCAATTAAAAAAAAGAGAAAAAAAAAAGAAAATGGTAAAAAATTGAGACGTGGAAATACTGTGGATGAGAAAAAAAACTGGGCCTATCTCCAGTGACCAACCAACCCCATCCTGGTTTTCTGAGGGATTTCCTGCCACGCAGGGCATTCAGTGCTAAAACCAGGGAAATCTGCAGTAAACCAGGACGTTTGGTTTACCTCCATATAACTACAGTTTGGTGTTTATCCCACAAACATTTGTTAAGCACCTTCATCATTCCAGGCACTGAGGGCTTCCAGAGGGCCCCTGCCCCCAAGGAGCTGGCCGTGGAGTGGACCCTGGGTCCTGCCCCTGCTACTGTTATGTTTGTGCCTTTAAGCAAGGCTGTTCATCTTCCCTCCACCTGTTTGCAGTCTGCAAAGGAAGTGGTTGGAATCAGTGACCTCTGAATCCTTTCCAAGGCCAGGGTTCTCCCTTACAAAGCACACAGTGCGTCTGTTACTGCGAAAACCTCCACTTTCACTGACATCCAGGGTGAGAAAAGAACAATGAGCAAAGCGTGCCTTGTGATATTTTTTTCTGCTCTCAATTCCAGCCTGACATCGGCGGGAGCAACAAATGGAGTGGAGTTACTGCCCCTCCCAGGCTCCCAGACAACCACCACCCTGGCACAAAATGACCGGCCCTTGCTAGGATCCTTTGACCAGACCTCAGTATGTGTATGGTCTGGGGAACTGGCAGGAGAGAGACTTCTCAGCCGGTCTGAACATGTAAGAGTCCATCAGAAGCACCTGAAGGGTTTACTGGGGGAGAGGAGGTGTTTATGAAGCCATTCAATACCGGTTACTCCAACTATGGTTGTGTTTGGAAGTTGAAAAGGAATTTCGGGTGGTAGGATAAACACTATACTTAACCGATTAAGAAGAGGCTCTTGTTTGGAGCCTTGTTTCTCTTCATCAGTTGGCCTTTTGGGTTTGGTAGCATTCCGAGTGTCAGGCAAGCTGTGTTACACCAGAGTGCCATTCACCGACCATCCTGTTTTACGTGAGTAAAATCGTCTTACAATTAATGTCTGGGAAAAGCTAGCTCACACAAATCATTATTTACATGCATTTTTTCCCAGAATCAATTTGATGCCACACATGTCTGTTGAGTTCCAGTTATGAGCTTGGTTCTGTGAAACCAGACAAGGAATGAGAACTCCCGTTGCTGGGAGCGTGACCGGAGTCGAGTCACCTGCGTTTTCCTGCTGATGCCATTTGTGGGAAACATGCAACCAAGGTTCACTTCGTATGAAACATGGGGGACAGAAGAGACTTGGGGTTTGGGGAGCCTAAGGAGAGCTTCTCGGTTCAGAGAACGTTGTTCTCAGGTGCCCGGTCTTTTCTTCATAATAAACCTTTTCTAAGGCTTTGATGCTTGGACTCCTCCCAGGCGACAGTCTCTAATTATAGTTCCTGAGTCACTGCAGGTTTTACAGCCATAATGTTGAGACAGAGATAGATTATAAACAGGAGTTCAGCCGCTGGGGGTATAGCTCAGGGGTAGAGCATTTGACTGCAGATCAAGAGGTCCCTGGTTCAAATCCAGGTGCCCCCTGTGTGGTTTTCCTCTTTTGCTTAAGAATATGGATTGATTTTGCCTGTATTGTCTTGACCGTCTTCTGTAGTTCATGGCTGGTTGAACCATAACTAATGTCATTTGTGTATGTGCCAGACGGCACACTCGGTTGTCAACATTAATTATCTCCTCCATTTTTCACCAAAATGTTACAAGATACCTTATCTCCATTTTGCATGAGGAGTCTGAGACTCGAGATGCTAGAAAGGGCAGGTTCAGGATTTGAGCTCAGAGCCCCGTTCGTTCTCAGTGACTTCATTATATTACTCATAGTGGTCTTCTCTGGTCAAAAGCTTTGCCACAAAATTCCCCTTAGCAGTGCTCCCAAGGGCTGGGACTGTCCATAGAGTTCTAGAACCTTTGGGCTGCGGGCAAAGCCAGGAACTTAGTGACCACGCCCACCCTGTGCAATGTCCTGGGGACAGTCAGGGAAAGAAGCCTTTATTCCGAGAGCGCTGCTATGGATAAACTGGCCGGAAGCTTGGGGAACTGTGCTCTTTTTTTTGCTCTAAAGCTTGAGGGCATTCTGTTACCTTTCCATCCCCACATGGTTTCCTGCAGCTGAGCCCCCCGACTTGGGTGCCTGCAGTCAGGACCTAGGCTGGGGCTGGGCTCAGGCCTTAGTCCAGGCACGGCTGCGTCTTTAAATCACTTTGAATGATGTGTGCTGCGCACCGAGTCTGTGCCAGAACTGTGCCAAGTGTGAACTTAGACCTGAACAAGACACAGCGCCTGGGCTCAGTGTGCTCCTGGCCAGGAAGCAGGCCTGTCGAATAGGAGGGCAGACAGCTGTGAGCTGCGCCGAGCTGCAGGAACACAGAGGAGGCAGCGGCTACCTCTGTCCAGAGCAGGGAGGCTTCCAGGGGTTTCCAAGAGGGGCTGATTTCCCAGAAGACCGAGATCTTACCAGAAGGAGGGTGAATTACAGGCTGGGGTGCGGGGAGTGGTGCTTGAGTCCTGGGCAGAGGCTGGAGCCAGGTGGAGGCAGCTGGAGCACAAAGTGTGATGTGGGGAGTGTCAGAAGGGAGGTTGAGGCTGGAGAGGCAGATGGGATGAAGGTGTAAGAAGTCTGTATGTTGTGCTGAGAAACCTGGAGTTTATCGTGAAGGCCTTTTAAGACAAGTGACCTTGACAGAGTTGGTTTTCAACGGCTCCACTGGGAGTAGCAGGGGGATGGATGTGAGGGGTGGAGGCCGGGAGGCCACGTGGGAGGTGGCGGCCCTGCAGTGCAGCGGTGGGGATGGACGTAAGTGACACCAAAGGGAAAATCAGCCATACCCAGAGATCAAATGGAATTGGGGAAGAGAGTTGAAAGGAGCCCACAGTTGAGTTTAATGTTTCGGCCAAACAGCTGAATACACCATGGTCTCACCCACCAAGACGAGGAGGAGGCTGATGAGATGGCGAAGTAGGCAGGCCCGGCACCCCTCTCTGAGCCTCCCTGGGACCCGGGGCCCTGCCACCTCCCAGAGGTGTGGCCACGCTGTGCCTCAGTCTCCTCACTGGCAAAACCGGTATGCTAACCATAATGCCCATTTTGTGGGATTTGGGGGTGATGATTCAATGGGAAGTTATGGCTAGAACTTTTAGTACCGAGCCTGGCACACAGCAAGTGTTCTGTGAACATGGACTATTGTTATTATAAAGAAGCAAAATTGCAGGATGGGCAGGTTTGGGCAGGAAGATAGCGAGTTTGGTTTGGGGCATACTGGGTCTGCGATCTGAGGTTTCTATAGAACATCAGGGTGGAGAGGCTGCGAAGGGTTGTCTGCGGCCCTCGGAGCTGTGAGCTGGGGCCCTGGTTACCCTCGGCCCCTGAGTTTCTCGGCAGCTGAGGGGCCTCCTCAGGGAGAACTTGCTGTAATGATGGAGATCTCCTCCACCTTTCTTCCCAGTCTTGGAGACATGGAAAAGTAAAAGTTCTCCAGTTGGAACTCAAAGGACTAGGAATTAGCAGTGTTCAAAGGTGGATTTGGGACTTTTTCACTCCCCCCTCAACTGTAAAATGAGATAGTTCACCCAGAAGAAGTCCCTTTGAAAATCTTCCTTCCTGAAATCATGCATAATATACAACACACGCACACACACACACACACACGCACACACACGACATTCACCTGTAATTCCCAGTTGAACACGAACCTCTGGCTGGGGGATACCCAGCTAAGAGCCCCTGTATGTCTGACACTTGGTGGCACCTGTGAGACTTACAACACCCATCTACCTGCCCACAGATGGATGGGCAGCTGCAGGCGTATTTTTAAACATTGGGGAACTAGACTGAGAACACAGCACTGGGAAGAGAGTGCACACACGTGGTCTGGGAAAAGCAGGAGGTGGTGTGACCAGAAGGGATTCAGGGATGAATGTTAATTCAGGAGGAATCTCAGCCACTAAGATATTTATCAAGTATGGTGTAATTCATATGAATGGAATGAGTACTTGTAGAAGACATGTTACTGTCTGGGGGTATAGCTCAGTGGTAGAGCATTTGACTGCAGATCAAGAGGTCCCTAGTTCAAATCCAGGTGCCCCCTCTTTTTTTTTTTTTTTTATCCTCCCGGCAGCTTCACTGAAAGACTGGATCTAGGATGAGGTAAACAAGGTGTCTCGGGCTCAAATTTTAAGGACACACTTTCAGTTTCCTGCAAACACCTTGGCTTATTAATTCCCTCCTCGGGGAATGTGTGCTCACATAAACTCACCCTGCCTGCGCCAGACACACAAACACAGCCACACACCCAGAGACACCTCCATGCACACCCCACACCCGATGTCCCCCAACCACACACACACACACCCACACACAGTCACACACCAACAGACAAAATACACACACAAATGTGCACTTTCTCACATGCACCTTTATTTCTCTTACCCTTTATATAAGTCTTATTAACCAGACCATTCATCCTTCCTTCTGCAAACTGTTTTTATTTATTTTTTATTGAAGTATAGTCAGTTTATAATGTTGTGTCAATTTCTGATGTACGATATAATAATTCAGTCATACATGTATATTCCTTTTCATAGTCTTTTTCCTTACATGTTACTACAAGGTATTGAATCTAGTTCCCTGTGCTGTACAGTAGGACCTTGTTGTTTATCTATTTTATATACAGTAGTTAGTGTCTGCCAATTCTGAGCTCCCAGTTTACCCCTTCCCACCCCCTTTCCCCCTGGTAACCGTGAGTTTTTTTCTATGTCTGTGAGTCTGTCTCTGCCTTGTGGATAAGTTCATTTGTGTCTTTTTTTTTAATTCCACATATGAGTGATATCCAGGACATTTTAAAAGTTAACATGAACTGATTTTTTTTCATTTAATAATGTATTCTGTACCTGATGTTAAATATTCTAAAGCTTTTCTAAAATATATGACTTTTGAGTGCTGCATGGTATTTATCGTAGGGATCATATAAGTATATGTTGAACTTTTCAGTGGGCTCCAGTTTTCCTGTCCAGCTGTAATTAATGCAGCGCTAAATGGAGTTAGACAGGCGTCATCTCTGGGGCAGAGATACAGATGCGCAGGGCACGGGTGGGTCACCTGTGCACATGACAGGAAAGAAATAATCAGCATAGACACTCCCCCTGACTTCTAGTAGATGTTTCTAGAAGATTACCGTATAGCAGGGGTTCTTTAGGAAAAAAATCGAAGGAACCTCAATTAGATTCTACCTTAGAAGGAAATGAGCTGCATCCATGATGTCATTAAACAAGGTACCACCTCCGTCTCATTTCTCTTTGGAAAGAAATGACAGCTTAAGCGCGTTAAGTGGGACTCTGTCACCTGAGGGATTTTTCTGCGGGGAAACGCCTGCTTCCAAAGGGATCCACCCCTGTCACTATCGTACAGTTAGGACAACTTCTAAAGGTTTATTGCCATTTCCTGGGTGATTTGGGGCCAGCTGACCACCTGCTGTAAGCTCTGGGTTCTCTCCATTTGGACCTTGGGGATAATAAGAGTATTCCCCTCACCAGGTTTGACATCAGAATTGTCAAACGTGCCGTCAGTAGAGTACATTAGAGGCTCGGTAAATGATAGTGATGATTTTACAGCTACTCCACGTTCAGTGGTGAAAAGATGAGCACAGAGCCAGGGGAGGGGGGCTTGAGAAATAGGGGCGTCAGGGCGGGACACGCAGACGTCGGACTAGACTCAGGGAGCACACGGATGGCTCTGGGCTCAAGGCCGTCTCCTCCGCAGATTCCTTCTGCTGTGACGGGCCCAGTCCCCTAGTCCTGCGTGAGCTCCGTCTTTCTGCCTGGCGCAGGGCTTCTCAGGGTGCCCCGGGAGCAGTTGGAGGACTGGGGACTCCTAGAGATGCAGATCACCAGGTGCCCTCTTTGATTTTAGGCTCAGGATCTGGAGGTGGGAGGCAGCAAGCTCTGTTCAAAATACAGCAGCAGATGCATGTAAAGGCTTGGTCCTTAGTACCTGGCTGGCCCTGGGGGTCCTGCCCTTTTCAGGTCCCCCCCATTCCCGCCTTCATCCTGAGATGTCTCTGTTCTGTGTCAGTTATATCCTCCTTTGCAGCTCTGATTTGGACTCCCCAACTTCCGAGTTGTCCTAAGACCTTCGGTCTGCCGAGGGGTGTGATTTCTACTCATCCCTCGGTCTCTGTGTCTGGTGGCACCAGACAACTCACCCTGGGGCCGTTTAGCCCCTGAGACCTCAGGCTGCTGGGGCCAGACCAGGAAGCCAGCATCTCTCCCGGGTTTTGGCCCCTGCAGGGGGACTGGCCCACTAACCAGCCCACCTTCCAGGCTCCGTCCTGCCCCAGGCTTAGCATCAAGGGTCAAGGGGACTCCATGGCAGGGAGAGATGAAACCCTCAGAATTCATGGCTCAACTCCAGGACTCAGGCCAGCACGGGGTTCCTCTTGCTCTGATGGCCCCCGGTTTCCATCTCCAAGTTCCTGCCTTGGTCCCCAGCTCCGTGGCCCCTTCTTCTGGGGCTGGAGTCCTGCCTCTCCTGAGTCTTGGAGGCTGGAGTCTTATTCCTCTCAGTGCATTAGGTCCCTCCTGCTACATGCACATCTACCCCAGCACTCACTGGCAGAGAGCAATGACGAGCCTCTGTTACCTGACACAGCTTCCCAGGGACAAGGACTTGGGAGCAGCTTTGCTGGGAGCTCCGGGCTCCAGTCTCCAGTGAGGCTACCGTGAGGCTGTTGATGGAGGAAGTCTTGGCTGTTTCCTGCGGTCGGCAGTCAGTACTGGCTGTTGACCAGAGGCTGGGCTCTTTGCCGTCCAGACTTCTCCACAGGAGTGTCTGAATGTCCTTACAGTGTGGCAGGACTTTAAGTGAGAAATCTTGGTTTCCTCTTTGGCTTCAGACACGGCTGGATCCAGGTACCCAAGTCATGTTACCAGGCATCTGTTTCTCTCCTTTTCTTGGATCTGCTTTTCTCTGTGATGAGATTAGAAAGATGCTCTCCAAGTGGTGGTCAGTGGACCAAGCTGACCTCCTTCCCAGTGGGACAAAAAAAAGTGTGTCTTCTGGAAAGTTCCAGCACAAGTCCTCTGATTAAGTCTCACTCGTCTGGTTCTGAACCAGTCCCATAGCGATGGCCATGGAATTCTCTGAAACCACTGGGCCTTCATTCTTTGCCCATTTCTAGAGCTGGGGGAGTTGATTCTGCCCCATTCAGACCACACTAAGGTTGGGAGGGGGAGGTTATCTAAAGAAAAATTGGCTGCACTTACCAGAAAAGAGAGGGTGGATTAAGAACAATGCATTGTCATTACATCCACTCACCAAAGTGCTTCCATGGCTGGGGAGGGTATAGCTCAGTGGTAGAGCATGTGCCCAGCTTCAACCCCTAGTGCCTCCACTAAAATACATAAATAAATAAACCTAATTACCGCTCCCCCCCCCCCCCCAATAAAGTGTTATTACGGAGTGAAATAGCAGAAGGGGGCTGAGCAGGTGATGGAATGTTAGCAGACAGGTGGACGACTCCCCAGTGGGATTCCACAAAAGGAGGGTTTTGTCTGCCAGCTGGAAAGAATTCATAGGCAAACCTGCTTTAGTTGCTTAAGGCTTCTTTGTTTGGTTGGGAGGATGAGAAGATAATTAGATTTACTTATATTTAATGGAGTTACTGGGGATTGAACCCAGGACCTCATGCATGATAGGCATGCACTCTACCACTGAGCTACACACTCCCTCACAGTCTCCTGAGGCTTCTCTTCTTCCTCTCATTGGCTGTCCCTTTGCAAGCTCCTTCCTCCCTCTGATCATTCTTCTCTTTGGTGGAGAGAACCCTTTGCAGAAAGAAGACAAGCAGGCAGGACTCTCAGTGTGGTCCAACAAGTTAAGCTGGTGGGACATTCTGCTCCCTTAGGGTAACTTTTTCCATCACTCAAGCAAAAGCATCACCTGAGGCATAGGTTACATTTAAAGGATTCTCTAGGCAATGAGTTTCAGTTCCCTGGTTCCCTGCCTCCTTTGTTGCAGAAAGATCGGCCCTGTCCCCGAGGAGCCAAATAACCCAGAGACCGGGTCTTGGAGCTTAGAAGAAAAGAGGCAGCTTTATTACTTGGCTGGGCAAAGGGGACTCACAGCAGGGTGGGGCCTTCAAAACTGTGCACCACCTTGGGGATGGGGTGGAGTGATTGTATATCATAGCTTAAGCAAAACAGCAATCAACAGAATCATTCCTCTTGTCACAAGGTTTCTTGTGTCAGGACGTCCTCAGGCAGCAGTTCTATAGAGACTTGTAGTTGTAACTTTTCCAGTCTTTTTAGCGCGTTAACACCTGTGGCATGTTTCCCTTTTTGACAAATTAGCCTGTTTTGCAGGGTTACACTTCTGGGAACTTCTTCCTGGAGAACAACTCAGAGGCCAAACATGATTATAAATTTTAATTGCCAAAGTAAAGTTAAAAACAGTAAAATCAATAACTTTTGCTTTAACCATGATGCTGGGGCTGGGAGCAGTGACTGGTCGGTCAGTCAGGTTTGCTGACTGTCCTAAGAGCAAGCAGCAAGGGTTAGAGCAGGCAGACAGCTAGATATGAGCAGAGAAAGAGACACACAGACCAAATGGCATGACTTGGGCAGAAAGGAGGGGCACAGGCCAAATACACCACACATCATGTAAGCACCAGCGGTCCCTGGGCAGAGAAAGAAAACAGGAACCTTTGGGCTGATAAGTGGTCACACCTTTTGGGGTGATGAGTGGCCTGGAGACCGACAAAGAAAGGTGAGAAAAGGCAAGAATTTCCAGTGTCCGAATGTAACCTTTTGCTCATTATGCCCTCATTTCAATAAAATTAGCCTTACAGATCAGAAGTACCCATCGTGCACTGACACCATGACAAGGCTGATCCAGACTAAATAAGGACAAAAACCCCTCCTCCCCTCAGGAAGGTGGAGCTGGGATGATAATCAGGCAATATGACCCCAAATCCTTCCCTCCGCAATGAATATTCCACCCATTCATTTTTACACCCTATGCAACTAACTTGCCAAAGAAACTCTTGGGGCAGCCGTGACCAGGAACCCTGCCGCAGCCCCAGGTCCCTGGAGGTTCCTTCTCAGGGGACTTGGCAACCAGTCCTACAGGTCAGTCAGGCCTCTGGAGTCAGCAGTGTAACTGGCCCTCCACGCAGCCCCTGCATTTTATCTCGTTCCATTTTGTCTTCCTTCCAGTTCCTGCCCAGGGCCCCTTGCAGGACAGCAGCCTGGGTTTGAAGGACACTCGTGGGATGCTTTGGACGTGTCGCTCCTCAGTGCCACCAGACTTTTCCTTTCTCCTTCTTGTGCTGCCTCACTTCTGAGTGTGTAGTCCGAGGAGCAGGAGCTGACATTCACGGGTACAGACGCATCCGAACGAAGCCCGGAGAGCATCCTTCTCACGCACAGAAGGCAGTCTGAGCGCCTGAGGACGGGCCAGGAGGGCCCTTTCTCCTATTTCAGGCTGCATGTCTGGGGTGGCCTGTCCTGGGTCCGGGTCCCTAAGCCAAGCAGAGGGTTGCCTGGTATCATTTCCTTAATTTCCCTTTCTGCCATTTCATTGTGAGTGTATAGAGGTGCAACTGGTTTCCGTGTATTAATTGGTTCAGGAGTGGAGTCACAACCCCGCGGACAGCCAGCACTTCCCAAAGGGGCTTTTTCTGGTTCTGTGGGGGAAAGGATCCTTTTCTGTTTCCTTCCTGCAGGCCTTGACCCTGCAAATACGCAAAACTGGTTTTGTTTTTTTTTTTTTTGGTGCCAAATAAAACCCCCAAGGGGCAGTCGGTTCTGAGAATGGAGCTGATGTGACATGGTTTCAGTCCCTGAAGAAAGTCACACTAGAAACTAGACAATTCCTGGACTTTTCTGTCCTGAGACATTTGGCTGGGGAGGGGGGGAAGAGCACAGCCTAAAAGTTGAGAATTATGTTTTTTTTGGTGGACATTTCTGAGGACTTGCACCCCCTTTGAACCTGGGATGGCAGCCTCTCAGATTGCTCTGAAGGGCCGCTCCGAAGAGGCAGGGGAGGGGTCGGGATATATAGGAGTTTTTGCAACAAAGACCAGGTAGTTGGAACATCAAAAGATTACTATTAATTGAAGAAAACGAGACATCTCAAGTTAAGGAATTTAGCACTTTCCTATGTATGGGAAGGTGTAGAAGTCTGGGCTCACTGAAATCATTCCTTTGATCTGCATCTAGCTGCCTGGGGCCAGGGTCCTGTTCTTTCCCACCCTGAGTCCCCTCTGGGTGCACCGGCAGGGCGTCTGTAGTACCGAGGGCTGGATGGTGGGCAACCGGTTCCCACCCCAAGTCCCCTCTGGGTGCACCGGCAGAGTGGTTGCAAGGTGATGACTCGAGGCCTGCAACATCCGTTGTTTACGGATAAGGCAGGCAATATTTTTCATTTGCAAGACCCAGTAAATTCCCTGTTTGTCACATTTCTGTCACCTGCAAACAAGATGCCTAGTGGTGGCGTCCTGACACCCTGCTGTGCCACAACAACTGAGGTCCCTGAAGGCCTGGGTGCCTCTCTTCCTGCCAAAAGCCCTGTTTCTTTCACACTAAACCCTCATGTCAGCATTCCAGGTACTCCCTCCACCCTCTAGACTTACCTCTCCTTATAAGTCTGCGATGCACCCACCACCTACAGGGGCTGAGGACTGACTGGAACCCTTGTGAAATTCTGTTTTACAAAATGTTAGCAAAAGGGCTCTGGGCATTAATATTTCCTCCTCTTGCTTCTCCTGCCCCCTCTTAAAAAAAATCACTTCTGCAAGATAAAATTTGTCTTTTCTTTTAAAAAAAAATGATCAATTACCTGGATTCACATCTTAAGGAACTAAAATACCCTTCTCTCTGGTGAAACTGGGAGGACTCAGGGCTGGACTGGCTGCCTGTCCCCTGTCCTGTCCCTTTCCTTCCTCGGTCTTCCTCATCCTTGACTTTTGTGCGTCTGGTGCTGGGAAGAAAGGCAGTAACACCAACACCGGTGAGACGTTAACTTGACCTTGTTTTGAATCTAGGTTTACCACACACCAGTCTCATTTTCCATTGATTTGTGTGAGTGAAACAGATTGACTGTGGAGGAGATTAACCATACGGTACAGACACGAGGAAGGAAAACGGGGGTGAAGTGTATCAGGACGGAGGAGGAGAGACAGAGGCTGAGTGGGATGGGGAGGAAGGCGACATGAACTGAGGTAGAAAATATACTTGGATCAATCTTTGATCATAGTGTCAAATTTTAGTTAGATAACAGAATATTGGTAGGGTTGCCAGATTTAGCAAATAGAAATACAGGACACCTGGTTGAATTTGAATTTTAGATAAATAAGATTTTGTTTTTCAGTCTAAGTGTTACCCCAAAAGGAAAGGAAAATGACTCCAGTCCTTGTCTTACCCAAAAGATAAGACTGCAGGGGGGAGACGGTGCGCTGTGTAGCGAAAGATTTTAAAGGGCTTATTTAAGAAAAGCACCCCTCCAAGAACAGGAGGCGGGCTGATCCAGGGGCGGAGAGCGGTGGTCTCTGCCCCCTTCTCTTACAGCCTCGCTTAGAGGTGGTCTCTTGGTTGACTGACGACTCTTGTCCCTGGAGTGCTTAGTCATGTTTGGCCCCTTTGCACGTGTCCTTACCCGTGATGCACACAGAAACACCCATGGAGGGGCCTAAACCGAGGTGTTAATTATGTTACAGTGAGCACTGGGTCCTGTCCGGTTAGGTCCTTCTCGCTACCGCACAGTTGCCGCTTTTGGGTTCTAACCGGTCTCTTGCTGGTGCCCATTTAGAGGATGTGAAGCCCCTCTGTGCTGGAGGTGGGCATCTCCTGGACCCTCCCCCCTCTCCTCCACCTTATCTGTCCAGTGCCCCAGCTTATCTGACTCCTTAGCGTAAGTATGTCTGCTTCACTATGTGTGTGGCTATCCTTAAACGTACGAATTTGGGGATTTTTCTCTTCTAGGGTCAGCATTCTGGAACCTACAGGTGACAGTGACTTCAGCTCAGATCAAACCATGGTGTGGTTTAACTGCAAGTCCCTGGAACAGACGCCTTCAGCAGGTTCAAGTGTTCACATGTCTTACCTCTCATCTGAGCATTAGGATTGTATTTCTCTTTAAAAAAAATTTTTTTGAGGGGGTGGAGTTACAGCTCTGTGGTAGAGTGTGTGCTTAGCATGCACAAGGTCCTGGGTTCAATCCCCAGCACCTCCATTATAAAGAAACAAACAAACAAACAAACAAACCTAAGTACCGACTCGCCCAAAATTAAAAAAAAAATCTTTATTATGGAAAATTTTCAAATACACACAACAGTGGGGAGACTTGTCCTGAACTCCCACTTCCCCTGTTTGAAGTTGTTAATGCTTTGCCAATCTTCTGAAAGAAGGTGAAATCTTTTCTCCACTCCTTTCATTTTGCCTGAGTGTTTTTTGAAACATCCCAAACTTCGTGTCACCCTTAGATACTATGTTTTATTTGAAAATCTTTTGTTTCCTCTCCTGGCCTTCAGTATACCTAATTGGCTTAAAATTGCCAAGATCCCACTTTTCGCCTCTGCCTTCCTTCGTGTGAGATAGAAAATATAAAATAATGTCTGTCTCCCTTCACAAGCTGACATCCGGCCATTGTCCCCTTCAGAGCATCCCTAAAATCAAGACTTTCCCATAACTCCACAGCTTGCGCAGGATGCCAGGGATCCGTCCCACACGTGCTAAGGGGCCCACGGACTGTGGTGGGTGGGAGGGGGGTGGGACTGGGATGAACATTTGGGGGAGTTTTCTCTCAAACTCCCTTCCTATGAGAAATACTAATCTTTTCTCTCTTTACTCCCGGCTTTATGCTCCAGGCAAGTCTCCACTTTTAAGGGTAACTCTTGGGTCGTCTGATTTAACGTTTAAATATTTTTAGGAGTAGTGTTGGGGGACACAAGGAGGGCTGGCGTCATGGGTGGTAAAAGACTTTACCAAGGGAAATTTGAGAATAAAGGAAAGTTTATTAGGTCCCAGCTACAGGCAACAGCGGGCCACACAGACGAGAGGGGCCTGCGAGAGCCGCGAGGGTGAGTGTGCAGGGCCTGTTAACTGGGGAAGGGCTTGAGCACAAAGGGGAAGGGGACGGATTTCTGACTGGCTGTAAACGGGGTGGGGGCTTTGGTTCACAGGAGGAGAGACGATTTACGTCTCAGTAAGATGGAGACGTGGGCTGACAAAAGCAGGGTGGTGGAATTTATGATCCCAATAAGGAGCAGACGTGGGCTGTGACAAGTCGGCCTGAGGCACCGTGAGACTAGCCATTTCCCAGGGCTGTTAATTCTGCTGAGGCAAACGCCCCTCAGTAGTTTATCTCTCAAAGACGCCTAAGGGCTGGGAGTTTGAGGCCTGCAGGGCCTCAGCAGGCACCAGTTGGCACTGCAAGTAGGTTTCTCCTTTTTAAATATTCCCAGGATAAAGGAGGGTTGGAAGATGCTGAGGGCAGCATGGTAGAGGACGGCGGTTCTCAGACTCACATATGCACAGCATCCCCTGGAACACTTGTTAAAACACAGGTCCTGGGCCCACCCCCAGAGCTTCTGCTGCGGTAGGTCTGGGACAGGGCCTGGGAATGTGCATTTCTGCAAGTTCCCAGTGATAAGCTGCCGGTCGCCCTGGGAGCACTGTGAGAACCACTGTTCAGTAAAACTTGAAATCACACTGTATATAAAGTTTGGTTATATAAACCTGAAGAATGATCCTTATTCTGTGACCCTGGGCGGGTTACTTAACCTCTCAGATTTCATTTCCTCCTCTGCAATCAACACATGTTCACTTCTCTTTTTCCAATAGTGACTTGCTGCTTTTAAGAGCGAGGGCTCGCCTTTCCCTTGTATTGTTTTGTCAGTGGCAAACTGGGATTGATTTTGCCTGTATTCACCTCTCAGAATCCAGGTTCATCTCCAGTGTGGAGCTGTGGGTGGACAGGAGCACTGCTGAGCTCAAGGGACTGTATGCAGGCTCCTGCAGGGAGGCAGTGAGGAGGAGGTGGCTGCAACTCGCTCATTCAGCCAGTATCTATCCAGCATCCACTGTGTGCCAGGCCCTGTTCCAGCTGCTAGGATACAGTGAGAGGGGACCGTGCCCTAGGGAATTTGCATTCTAGGAGGAGAGTGGGAAGGAAAAAGGGAGCAATCTTGGTGCGGCCCTAATGAAATAGGAAAAATACAGCAATGAGTCAGCCAGGTACAAATCTGTATCATTCTCTCATGGTTCTGGAGGCCAGAAGTCCAGATTCAGTGTCGCTGGGCCACAGGCAAGTTGCTGGCGGGGCCGGGCCCTCTCTTATGGGTCTAGGGAAGAATCTGCCTCCGTGGCATTTCCAGCTTCTAGACCTGCGTTCCTTGGCTCACGGTCCCTGCCGCCATTTTCAAAGCCAGCATGGATGGCATCTTCACACCTCTCTGCTTCCAACACAGCACCCCCTCCTTTTCCTAGTGTATCAGCTGGAGATAATGTGGGGGTGGTGAAGACGGCGGGTTGGAGGAGGGTCCAGGAAGGACGGGACTGGAATGTCTGAAAGCTGAGATCACAGTCTAACGCAGATGTTGCGGGAAGTTGCGTCGTCTTGCGGCCATGATGATGTACATTTGTTGGAAGATTTCCACGTGCCCAGTTTTACGGGTTTTATACGTGCCTATTTTAATTCTCACACTAACCCTCCGTCCTGTTCTACACATGAAATAATTAGGCTCCAAGTTCACCTGGCCCCTAGTCACAGGGTTAGTAAGCAGTGACACCAGGATTGCCAGGCAGGCAGCCTGTGTCCAGGACAGAACCCAAAGAAGGCCTCGCTGCTCTGCGGTCCGAGGACTAGCACGCATCAGAAGCACCCAGGAACTTGTTAAAAAAATGCAAAATCTCAGGCTCCACCCTAGATCGGGCGAATCAGAATCTGCATTTTAACAAGAGCCCATGAGATTTCCATGCACAGTGAAGTCCGTGAGACACTACCCCCCCCAGGCACGGCCCCTGAAACGCACGGAAACTAACACCGGCTGCTGCAGAAGCTGGTGGTGTGCTTCTCTTTGGGGTTTGTCTTAACAATATGAGGGAGCCCCATTAGTCTGGTAAGTGTTCGTTTGAGTAAGCAAATAACCATTAAAAAAACACTTTTGGGGGTGGAGGGCCGGGTACAGCTCAGTGGTAGAGAGCATGCTTAGCATGCATGAGGTCGCGGGTTCAATCCTCAGTGTCTCCATTAAATAAATCAATAAGCCCATTGATCTCCCCCACTAAAAAAAATATAAATAAATACATTTAAAACACACAACTTTATTACAAAAACAAAAACAAAACCCTCTTGAGTTCCATCTCCAGGCCTAAGGAAGGATCCCCACAGAGCACTCTAAAGGGCAGTTACCAGTCTCCTTGAAGGAGGATTAATAAAATGGCCACATTTAGGTTAACAGATTGCTTATTCTCATCCTTGCCCTTAAAACGGTCAACTGACCTGACTGACCGGTTGCTACTTACAGTTCCAGGCCCGTTGTTAAAACTAAAGCTATCGATCTTACTGTTCCTGCTTTATTCCAGTAATCAAAAGCTGTAATCATACTTGGTTTCTGACTTGTTCTCCAGGGAGAAGGTCACAGAACTGTAACCTTACAAAGTAGGCTAAATACCAAGAAGACCACACCTGGAGTGATTACAAGATAAAGAGATGGGAAGAGTGACAACCACTGGCCTCTATAGAATTGGTCTCCTGGAGGCATCATGACGCCCCTCTGAGACTTCTGATGAGAAAATGATTCTGCTGATCGTTATCGATGCTTTATTGTTTGAGCTCTGGCTGTATACCCACCCCACCCCAGCCCCAAGGTGGGCTCACAGTTCTGAAGGCACCAGCCTGCTGTGAGTCCCCTTTGCCCGGCACAGTAATAAAGCTGCCTCTTTTCTTCTAAGCTCCAAGACCCGGACTCTGAGTTATTCGGCTCCTCCTGGGGGCTGAAATATTTGCTCACTCAGTTATGTATCAATTCTGTGTGCTGCAGGTCCAGGGTGATAAATTATGGATGAGCATTATTAAATTATAGCACTCTGCCTGACATCAGATGCTAGTGTCGGGCACGTTTGGGGCACTTCCATCATCACACAGCAGGGAGAGAGAATCGTGATTCTTGTGCTTATAAAGGAGGCTTATTCACGGAAGCTGTCTTTACCCCAAGTCCTTGCTGGGCTGGTACTCTGTTTTGAAGCCTCGGAGTGTAGTTTTGGCAGAGTCAAGGAATGGGATAAATAGAAATAGAAGATGAAGTGTGGACTACAGTTTCTCATGGATCATTTGCATCTGAATTAGCTAGTGCAGGTTAAAAACACAGATCTTTAGGACCCACCTGGAAAATTAGAGTTTCTTGGGGCTTATCTGGAAAATTTAACTTTTAACACGCTCAGCAGGCATTCTTATGTAAATTAATAGTTGAGAATTACCACTGTATACCATCAGATCTAACCTTTTATGTGGATAAGGAGTCAGAAAAAGAGCAACCTAATGAGTTGCATAAAATTTCAGTGCCCCACATAGAGTAGCGTTTTTCAGGAAAAGCCGGATACAGATGGATGACTTTTTAGCAGAGCCTTTGAGATCCAATAGTATCTAACGAAGGCAGGGCTAGCTGATTCTGAGTGGCTGCGTAAGAGATAGGCAAGTAAGTACTAAAGAAACAAAGTGAAACTTAAGAACATCTCTCATGTGCTGGATTTAAGGGGCCGTTTGTCACCAGGCACGCCCAATGCACAGGATTTCACCAGAGTTTAGAGAGTTAAGGCAACTGAGTTCCTTGAAAGACCTGATGTAATGCCACAAACTGCCAGGAGAGAGCAGCAGAGAGCTTCCGAAGGGGCCTGTGGAGTCTTCAAATTCTTTTTTTGGAAAATGCCCTAGAACGAAACAAAACAAAACAAAATGAAACAGAAACAAAAAACTTAAGGGAGAAGGTATAGCTCAGTGGTAGAGCTCATGCTTAGCATTCATGACTGTCCTGGTTTCAATCCCTAGCACCTCCATTAAAAAAAAAACTATACCCTAAGGAATACAAGACAGTGCAATGATTAAACACTGCCAGACGGTGTAATCAATCCTTGCTCAAGAAACTTCCGTGAACAGGAAGGTCGGTGAACGTCTGAGTGGCCAAGGAAGTGAGAGTCCATCTGAGTCTTTGTGGACACGTGATTTAGAAAGGCAAGTGCCCTCAGTGAGCCAAGGCAGGAGGCAGGAAAGTCCAGTCTGTTCCCAGACCTGGGAGGGGGCACCCCCCTCACTCCACCCCCGTCTGCATCAGGGGCCTGGAGCTCATGGTGGGCTGGGGAACAAAGACATCTGTTTGAGCTTTGCCAAACTTTGTTTTGTCTGATGGTCTTCCACATGTTCCAAAGGAACAGGGTCCAGCTTCTTTAAGCGATGGGAACATATCATTCCCTTAGAGGAGTTGAACACTGATGTCACAGGCCTCTCGAACAGGTAGCTCATGGTGAGAGAGTTTGCCAGAGGACATGCCATCTGAATTCTTCCTGTGGGGAGGAGGGCACCATCATTTTGACTCTGTGAGTAGCTATGATCTGCCCAGTATGTGTCTGGATATTCAAGATTATACCCAGAATTTTATGACGATGACAAAGCTTTTACTGAGAATCCAGTACGGTTAGCTATGCAGTCACACAATAAAGGACATGAGTGACCCATCTTCTCCCCTCTAAGGGGCTGGCGGGCACCACTCACAATCGTAGTCCAGAGAGTAGTTAGAATGTAGCTGGGTCGACTTTCTTTGTATGTCCCCTCGCTCCTGGGATATTAGCTCCTTGCTTGTTGTTACTAATCACTGATAGGTCTTTTTGTCTTTGCTTATACACTAATTTAAAATACCATCTCATACTGTACAGCACAGGGAATGATATTCAATATCTTGCAGTAACCTATACTGAAAATGAAAAAGAATATGGAAAGGAATATACGTATGTGTACGTATGACTGGAATGTTATGCTGTACACCAGAAGTTGACACAACATTGTAAACTGACTCTACTTCAACTTAAAAATAAATAAATAACCCTGAAATTTAAAATAAAATAAAATAAAATACCATCTCCTTTTCAAGCAATGTTTATAGAGGGCTTCCTGTCCCTCCTTGCACGTTCTGGAAAGCGCTAGCCTGCATCTGATTTGTTGACACAAGAGCTCCTGTTTCTCTGATACATGTGGTTTCTCAACTTTGCATTTATTTGTTTACTTATCTGAGCAGGTTGGAAGATGAAACACTTCTGCAGCAGTAGCATTAGCTCCATTGGGCACAGATTCATATGGGAATGGAGATGGGGCTGGGACTGAAGCAGGAAGGGTGTGTCACCCAAGGAAACATCCCAGAGACCCTGAGAAATTCTCCTCTGGGGAAGGGTCTATCTCAGTGGTAGAGTTCGTACTTAGCATGCACCAGGTCCTGGATTCAATCCCCATTCCCTCCACTCAATAAATAAATAAACCTAATTACCTCCCCCTGAAAAAAATTAAAAAAAAATTTTTTTAATCCTCCTCTTTTTTTTTTTTTTTTGAAATCTTCTTCTCTGCCTGCTGTGAGGCTTTTAGTTAAGAGGCATTGCTATAGCTTCAGAATCTGGACACTGTGTGTGCGTGTGTGTGTGTGTGTGTGCGTGTGTGTGTGTGTGTCTTGGAGTGATCAGTGTTCTTCATCTGTGGTTGGTTTGGGAGGGGTGTTTAAATCCCTTTGGTGGGTCAGATCACTCCCCACTCGGGATCCAGGGGAGCCCATGTCAGCGGCTTCGGTGTCAAGGATGCTGGGACAGCTCTTGGACAGTTCTCTACACCTCTTCCTGGCAGCCTAAGTTTAGAGGGAGCGCAGAGACAGTATGATTTAATCATTCAATGTCCGGTGTCAGGACAGGCATTGTTTCAAGAAGGCATTTCCCTTTGAAACATTCTTCCAGGTGTCAGACCACACACAAAAAATTATTTGAGGAAGAGAAAGGAGCTAAAGGTGGGGTCATTTCTTTAAAGTTCCACCTAAGAAGGGTACTTTTGACAAGAGGAAATTAACCACTTGGAGGCATTTAATTCCTCTAAAAGCCTGAGAGTCTTTGGACATAACTAACAAGCCTGAAATCACAGTGGAGCCCGGCTGTAGTGTGTCCAGCCAAAATAGACCACGGTTGCTGATCTCTAGAACTGGGACTACACCCCTTCTGCGCTTTGTTTCCTAATTAACTTCTGGGTCCCACTGTTTAGTCCAATGGAATTTTTTATTTTGAGGGTTTTTTTGGGGGGGGGGGTGGAGAGTAATTAGGTTATATATTTTTAATGGAGGTACTGGGGACTGAATCCAGGACCTCGTGCATGCTAAGCAGGTGCTCTGCCACTGAGCTGTACCCTCCCCCAACAACGGAATTATTTTAGTCCAACCCAGGAATTGATGCCACGTCTAGAAGTTTATTTTCTTTGTATAAACACTGTCTTCCTTTCCTCACCTATTGTGCCTCTTCAACGTTGTGGTGAGTACTTTAGGGCTGTGGTTCTGTGGCCATGGCTGGTGGGGTGGAGATGGGATTCAGGGCTGCATTGTCTTCTGGGTCTGCTCTGATCTCCGTGGGGGAGGGCCTGGGCTGGGCTGCGCCCTGGTGTGGAGAACTCCAAGGTCAAGGGCCACCAGCTCCTTCAGAGGGGAGTTGGGTCGATGTCTGTGGTGGAACCCAATGGTCTGGCCTCTCTCAGTGCGCCTGCTTCCCGGTTAACTTGGCCCTGACTCGTCCTGTGCTGTGGGTATCCCAGAAGTCTGACTGGGCCTCCCTACTGGAAGTGCTTCTGTGAAGCCCCCGCAGACTAACTCTCAGGGGCTTTGGGGAGCTTCAGGTACCACCCATGGGGCCACAAGGCAGCATTGGACAGTTAACTGAGGACTTCCCTCTGTCTCATCATTTCTCATCGTGAAATTTTGTTTGAGGCCAGGGGGCCACACTCAGGATTTTCATTCCAGCACTGGGAACCACAGCGGGACAGGATTCTTCCTTTTTGGAAATCCCTGGAACCCCTTCCTGGTGCACCTCTGTTCTCGGGGGCTCAGGCCCAAATAGCGGAGGCTGAGGTGCAACTTACCTTCCTCTGCCTCCTTTGTTCCCTCCACCTTCCCTCAGGTTGGAAGGGAGAACTCTGGGCTCCCCACTTCCGTCTTATCTTCTTTCTACCCTAGGGCAGCAAGCCTCACCGGAGCTGTCATACATCCATGGAGTGGCCTCCTTTCAGTATGTCCTCACTCAGGGTGTGGTCCCGGCATCACCTGGGAGCTTATTAAAATGCAGGATCTCGGGCCCTACTCTGACCTAACAGGTCAGATTCCGCATTTTAAAATTTTATTTATTTATTTATTTAACATTTTTTATTGAGTTATAGTTATTTTACAATGTTGCATCAAATGCTAGTGTAGAGCACAATTTTTCAGTTATATATGAAAATACATATAGTCATTGTCACATTTTTTTCGCTGTGAGCTACCACCAGATCTTGTATGTATTTCCCTGTGCTATACAGTATAATCTTGTTTATCTATTCTACATTTTGAAATCCCAGTCTGCCCCTTCCCACCCCCCGCCCCCTTGGCAACCACAAGTTTGTATTCTATGTCTATGAGTCTGTTTCTGTTTTGTATTTATGATTTTTTTTTAGATTCCACATATAAGCAATTGCATATTGTATTTTTCTTTCTCTTTCTGGCTTACTTCACTTAGAATGACATTCTCCAGGAACATCCATGTTGCTGCAAATGGCGTTATGTTGTTGGTTTTTATGGCTGAGTAGTATTCCATTGTATAAATACACCACATCTTCTTTATCCAGTCATCTGTTGATGGACATTTAGGCTGTTTCCATGTCTTGGCTATTGTAAATAGTGCTGCTATGAACATTGGGGTGCAGGTGTCTTTTTGAAGTAGGGTTCCTTCTGGATATATGCCTAGGAGCAGGATGACTGGGTCATATGGTAAGTCTATTCCTAGTCTTTTGAGGAGATTCCGCATTTTTTAAAACTGAAGTATAGTCAGTTACAGTGTGTCAATCTCTGGTGCACAGCACAATGTCCCAGTCTTGCATATACATACATACATTTGTTTTCACATTCTTTTTCATTAAGGGCTATTATGAGATATTGAATATACTTTCCTGTGCTATACAGAAGAAATTTGGTTTTTATCCATTTTTATATATTGTGGTTAACATTTGTAAAATCTCAGACTCCCAAATTTACCCCTTCCCACCTGCTTTCCCTGGTAGCCGTAAGATTGTTTACTATGTCTGTAAGTCTGTTTCTTTTGTAGATGAGTTCATTAGTGTCCTCTTTTTTCTTTTCTTTTCTTTTTTCTTAGATTCCACATATGAGTTATACAGATTCTGCAGTTTTAACAAGACTGCCAGGTGACTATGTGCCCACTAAGGTTGGAGAAGCCTGGGTGTAGAAGAAACTGTATGATATAGCTCAGAGACCCAGCCCTTAGCTGGTTAATGCTGGTTTAAGAGATTTAAGAGATGCTTTTTCTCTTGAAAAACCTTGCTTTTATAGACCATTAAGTTGCTGCAAAATTCTATGTTGGAATTCCAGGGCTCAATATTCACTGGTTCTATTTCTGGCCCTCTCGCTGTCATGATCACTAACCACCTCAAGGGAAGTAGCTGTTTCTGCTCTAGGAGGGTCAGTAGGAGGAAATGAAGATGAGGAAGCTATTTAATCATATTAAAATAGTATCCCTTCTAGATTTTGAAAAAAAGAGAAGGAAATGATGAGAGATGAGGTGAGTAAAACAGTTAAGTTGGTGACAACAGAACTTGTTACAGTTAAGCTTTTCTTTGATAACTTCATTCCGGTGCTGTGCAGTGTGTAAGAAGAAAGCAAATGTCATTGGTTTGTGTCACTATAGCCATGCTTCCTAACGTATATTTTGCCAAAATGCTCTAAAAGGTCGGTTTCTCCAGGTTCATCCATGCTGCTGCAAATGGCATTATTTTGTTATTTTTTTATGGCTGAGTAGTATCCCATTGTATAAATATACCACAATTTCTTTATCCACTCATCTGTCGATGGACATTTAGGTTGTTTCCGTGTCTTAGCTATTGTAAACAGTGCTGCTGTGAACACTGGGGTGCATGAGTCTTTTTGAATTAAAGTTCCCTCTGGATACTGAATATAATGACCTTGCTGTGTCCGGCGTCCTTCACATCCCCAGTCATTAATGCCATTTATGTGAATCTTTGTGGCAAACATTCATTCATTTGTTTAACCAACAGGTATGCATGCTTTCTAGGTGTCTGGCACTCAATCAGGCACTGGGTTTCAAAAATAAATGAAATATGATACCTTTTAAGAAAAAAAGGTCATTTCATAACCAATTAGTTTGCAAAATGCTATGAACTAGATATTCTTCTTGGAGACTTACAATAAACACTTATTATCAAGGTGCTGCAAAGTCCTTCCAAGAAATCCCTCTGACCCTATGCAGAAGGGATTTCTGAAACTCAGTTGTCCAGGGAGCTCTGTTTCGTGCAATGCCTGTTAGCATATCACAAAACTCGTGTTCTCTGGACAATCTTGTAGATGAACAAATGCTTTATATTAAATATGCAGTGATTGCCAGATCTGTGGTGTCCCCAGGATCCACCCGGTGGCTCGTAACTGGTCCAACTGGGCCAGATTCTTCTTGCTCACCAGCAAGGTCCGGGGCCCTGGATCTGTAGGACTCTCTAAGAAGTGCCCCACCCCCCATCCTGGACCCAGCTGCCCTCGATGCTGGGTTTTGGATCTAGTCCTTGTTTCCTGCCTTTCTTTTTTTATTTTTAGTTTTATTTTTTGACAGAGGAACAGGTAATTAGGTTTATTTGTTTGTTTATTTTTATTTTTTAATGGAGGTACTGGGGATTGAACCTAGGACCTTGTGCATGCTAAGCACACACTCTACCCCTGAGCTATCCCCTCCCCCCACTTCCCGCCTTTCTAATCCGCTAATTCTTTTGACAGTATGGATTGTCGACCTGCCTCTCAATTCTGTTTTCCCTCGGATGCTACGTCTTAGAACTTGAAGTTGAGGGCCAAACAGATGATAAAGAAGTTGACATCCCTTGCACAGTCCAGCTCCGGCTTCCGGGCTGGATTCCCAGGACTTGCTGATGAGGTGGAAAGTTGGAGAATCACTGTAGTAAATATACTCCCATGAGTCAGCACCAATCTCCTGACAACAGCTACAAGAAGCAAAGGCATGGCTTTGCAAACCCAAAAGGAGAACACGGAATCTGCAAAGGATTTTTGTGTCATTTCCTCGTGTGGTCTTGGAAAAGTTTTCAAATTTGGTGTGAGGCTAGTCTGACAGATTCTTCCTGCCAACTCTGTATAAAGAAAGCACATGCCTATTTAGAGAGGATGGGGACTCAGAGATTCCTGTGTTTTCTTGTACTTGTGTGCACTGTGTTTGAAAAGCAAGCCTCATTCTACGGTTATGCATCTAGTCAACTGGGTATAGATTAGCACAAAGCACATTCCACGGAAATCATTTTGGTAGATAGGCATCAGAAGAGAGTCCTCTGCTCAGAACAAAGTTGGGAACTGCTGGGATGATCATTGAAACATTGGTGGGGTCACAGTGAGATGGAAGGAATTCCAGAGAGCTGACGGAATGTCAGGAGGTAGTAGAATTCCACACCCAGGTTAAGCCATGGCCTCAGAGTCAGTGCCTTGCACTGGGGTGCGGCCATGTGTCTTGCTTTGGCCAGCGGGATGTTAGCAGACCTGACATGACCAGAAGCTTCTAATGTGTCTGTGCACGAGTGTCCCCTGGTCAGCTGCTGCTCTTTCAGTCTGGGTCCTGGCATGAGAACTGCAGATGCTGACCTGAGCCCAACAGTACAGCCCAAACCCATACAGCCAGTCTTCAGCCTGAAACAAAAGTGCCCAACTGAGCCTAGCCTAGATCAGCCAAATTATTGTCAACCCACAGATTCGTGAGTGTCAGAGTAATTGCTTGCCATAAGCCACAGACTTTGGGGGGGGTTGTTTGTTATGTGGCACTATTGTGGCGATAGCTGCCTAATACACAGGGCTAAATAAAGTTAAACAGGTTTCTCAATTGCATTGTTTCTTAGAGATTTTCTTCTTCTATGTGCATAGCACATCTTTAAGATGGCCATGGAATGAGTGACATCTCTCACTGGACCTTTATTTTTCAGAACAATTTCTGATACCAAGGCAGGTAGAGAAATAACCAGAGCTGGCCTCTAGGGGGAGGGTAGTTAATCCTCCCCTTCCCCTCTGCCCCCAGTGCAACACACACACACAGAAGCCCACCCTCATAAGAAGGACTGCTAATGTGATGGGTTACAGCCAGCTGGTCACAGGGTCGTGGTGTGAGGAAGAATCGTTTTGGGCATGGACAGGGGAAAGGGGAAATTTTTGAAGTTGCTCCATCTCTTACCTTTTTGCACATAGCTGTTAATATAGGTATAGCAAATATTCATGCTTTGGGAGATGGAGACAAAAGACAATATGAAGTATGGACCGTAATGCTCTGTCTGAGGTGGGGAAGATGCTTAGCTATGAGGAATTGAGGAGGGAAATACGAAGCGTGACAAGAAGTCATCCTAGTTACCGCGCCCGTTCGTTCACTGGGGTGTGTCCTTCCTAGGCTCTTCTAGTGCATCCTTTTCTCCTGGGAGGGCTGATTGGAGCTGCAGCCTCATTGAGAGAGGCCTCCTGCCTTGAGAAAGCCCAGGCTGGGTGACCCCGCCACTCTACTCTGGGTCTGGAGTGGGGTGCCCCAACCTCCGGGTGCAGAGGTTCCTGGGTCTCTCCTTCCTTGGCTGCTCTTGCCGTTGAGGGGATGAATCCTAGATGCTGAGCTAAGAAGACCAGGGAGGACATTTGCTTCTAGCCTTTGGGACAGCAGCAGAAACACTCCTCCTGTTTTCTAGACCTAGATAGTGAATGTTTCAGTCTTCGTGGGCCACACAGTCTAGATCACAACTACGCGTCTCCGTCCTTGTAGTGTGAAAAGTCATAGACAGTGCTTAAATGCGCAAATGTGGCCGGGGTCCAATAAAGCTGTATTCCCCCAAATAGGTGGTGGGGTGAATTCTGCCCACGGGTCATAGTTGGCTGACCTCTGCTTGGGGCAATGGCTTCTCACAGCTAACAGATCCCTGTGCTTTAAGCCACCAAAACCCATGGTAAAGAAACTACATCTTCTGAGCTTTTCCCTCTGCCCTTCTTGCTCATGAACCTGTGGCTCTGAGTGCTGGATTTGAAGACCTGGGTTTTTGTCACCTTTTTCTCTTTTTTATGGATACCATTCCCTGAAAAAAAAAAAAAAAGAAAGAAAGAAAGAAAAGAAAAGCAAAAAACCCCAAAAAACAAAAGAATTTTTTTTGAGATGCTCTTGTGAGGTAAGCTTTACCTATGAAAAATTTGCTCCTATTTTGCAGATACTTAACATTTACTTTTGAATTTTCTACGAAAGACACTTCAGAGTGGGGAGGATGCAGTTCAGTGGTAGAGCGCATGCTTAGCATGCAGGAGGTCTCGGGTTCAATCCCCAGTACCTCCACTGAAAAAAAAAAGACATGTTAGGGAAAATTTCAGCAGCAAAATAAATTGCAGCAAACTAAATATCACAGCTTGAAATTGCAAAAAGGCAAGTAAGATTTGCAAGATAATCACCAGGAGGCATAAGGCACCGGCGCACGGCTTGTGCGTGAGACGGCACTTTCAGCTCCGTGGTAGGTCAGTAGGGATGATGATGAATTCAGCTCCACGCTAATGAGACCCACGCTGTCCACACAGCAGCCTTCCTGCATTTCTGAACATCTGAAACTTTAATGACACGATCTCGACATGTGGCCCAGATTTCTTCCCTTTCATGAATCACCTGCATTTTGTGCCATCACTGTTTCTTACAGGATACCTGCAGATAGTCGGTTTAAGCAAGCTGAACCAGAGCTCCCCTGAGAAGTCATCCCTGCTCTACAGGATCCACTTAATTGCCAGCTTTGCTAGATCACCCATCAGGTCACCCCAAAAACTTTTCCAAAGACACAGAGCCCAAATCAAGGCGTGGGGGCATTTGACAGTTGCCAGCGTGTGGCTGCCTGTTTCTGCGTTTTGATATCAATGGTTTCATTTTCAGGCTGGCAAAGCAAATAGGTCTTAGGCACCCGTGTCCCTTAGTTCCATAGAGAGCAGTTTCTTTTGACACTGTGGAAGTATGGAGAATACAAGCAGAGAATTCTAGCTGCTAACTTATGAATCTCTATCTTAAATTCTATCCTGTTGGTTTCTCTGAAGTCTGTAAAATCAAATTACACAAGTTTCCGTCTGATTTCCTCCCCAAACCTTACATGCTTTTGTGTCCTCTCATTTTGATGTCTAATGAGGGGGATAGGGTTCATGCTTATCAGCTGGTCGTCTTGAGGTCCACAAAGCCATCACCAGAGTGAAAAAGCACAGGTAACAGTCCCAATTAGAAAAATGGGAGTATCTTTCTTCTAAAAGAACCAGAAGCAGTAGCCTGGGTTACATTTGCTTTGGATAAGTTTTTCTTTTTTAATTGAAGTATAGTCAGTTACAATGTATCAATTTCTGGTGTACAGCATCATGTTTCAGTGATGCATGTACATACAGATATTCCTTTTCATGTTCTTTTCCATTATATGTGACTAATTGAATATAGTTCCCTGTGCTATACAGTAGGTCCTTGCTGATTACCTATTTTATATACAGTAGTCAGTATCTGCAAATCCCAAACTCCCAATTTATCCCTTCTCAGCCCCTCTCCCCACTGGTAACCATAAATTTGTTTTCTATGTCTGTGAGTATGTTTCTGCTTTGTAAAATAAGTTCATTTGTGTCATTTTTTTTTTTTTTTAGATTCCACATACGAGTGATATCATATGGTATTTTTCTTTCTCTTTCTGACTTACTTCACTTAGAATGATGATCTCTAGGTCCATCCATGTTGCTACAAATGGCATTATTTTATTCTTTCTAATGGCTGAGTAGTATTCCGTTGTGTACTCCACATATATATACACACACATCACATCTTCTTTATCCAGCATCTGTTGATGGACATTAGGTAACTTCAAGGAAGAGATACTTTTGCAGTTCAATGTACAATTCAGATTGTGTATATATTGATTTAGTTGTTCTTAGTTTGTTGTTTGCATATCTTGTATGTAACAATATCCAGACATAACCATATGTTTTGTATTATAGCTCCCTTAGGGTAAGTGCTTAGAAATATCTCTTTAATCCATATTTATGAAGCAGCTACTATGTGCAAGTAAAGTGTAGTGCTGTCTCCTCAATGAATGGCTCAGCACCACTGATTTTAGAATCACCTGTGGTGCTTGTGGATGCTTGCTAAGTGTATGGATTCCACCCCAGGACCCACCCCAGACCTACTGTAACATGGTATCTAGGTGTGGGACTTGGAATCTGCATTCCAGATGAGGCACATTGGGAATCACTTGTGAGTAGCGGCCTGAGTGGGCAATGGTTGGAGCATCCGTGCTGGATGAACTGTGTCCCTGAGGTCCTGTTGGTCAGCTGTGGGCACAGGAGCCAGCCAGGTGTGGGTAAGCCCACTGGTGGGGGCCAGGGGTAAAGGAAAGGCACAGTGCCTGCCGCCAGTTGGGTTTTTGGGGAGGCTGAGTCTGCCTTGGAGATTTGAGTGCATTCAGTTTACAGGGCGGTGCTTGCAGGACCAGAGGAGGAGAGGAGAAGTGGGAAGACAGAGAAGCTGTACTGTGATGCATTCACACCAGAGGCCTCTGTCCATGTCCCAGGGGCTCTGAAGCCAGGAGGGCCTTTCAGAGCCATCCTGGATCGGGTCAGATGGATGTGGCCCCCACGTTCCCCATCACCAGTGCCTGGATGCGGGCCCCCTCTAAGCCGACAGACTGGACCTTGGGCCAGGCGTCTGTCTTCAGCTGAGAGCAGGCCCCAAACAGGGCCTCAGTCAAGAGCACTCAGCCTCCACAGTTGCCAGTGCCTAGAGCTGTGAGTGCGTTAGACTCCGGGGCGGGGCAGGCGTCACTCAGCCTCCCGGAAGGCAGGGCTTGGTGAACTGTGGCCCACGGGCCACATGCAGCCAGCCACACCTTCTAGGAAATGAGCTTTTACCGGGACACGGCCGTGCTGCTTCACTTACCTGTGGTCTGTGACGGGTTTCCCACTGCGATGGCCGAGTTCAGTGGTTGTGCCTAAGATCTTTATGGTCTGGCCCTTTAAGAAGAAGTTTGCTGCGGACCCCGAGGCAGACGTGCTTTCTTCAACAGAAGGGCTTTGTGACACTTTTTCCAAATGTTAGGGTTGTAAGGGGCCGGGTGGAAGGAGGGAAAGGCAGCAGAAGGAGACACGCTGGCTTAGGCAGGGGGCCTCGTTAAAAATTTTGCTTCAGACAATTTAGGTACGAGGACCCAACCTCCCTAGGATCCCACTGCGGTCATCTGCAGCCTGGTGCCAGGTTTCCTCTTTCCTTTACACCCTGGGGTCAGAGAAGGAGGTCCTTGACTATTCTCACCAAGGTGATGCAATCCACTAAAGGCTTGTGTGTTTTTATATTTTTAAACTCATTTGCTGCACAGAAAGAGGGTGGTCAACTCAGTCTCTCTTGCGTTTAAACAGGGCCTGGGATTGGAAAAGATGTGGAATATTCTGAAGCCCTAAGGCCTCTGGCAGACGAGAGGGGAGAAATTTGGAGGAGCCTTAAACACATCTGGATGTCCAGTCTATCAGCCAAGACATGCGTTTCAGACACATCAAGCCTCTGAAGCTCTAGGAAGGGCTTGTCCATTTCAGTGGGGAAAGTGCTGCTGCTTCCTCATACCCTCAAAATAGGGAGTTTCCATGACAACGGTCCTAACTTAAACAGATGCACGTCCATCTCTTTGCTCTGGGGGAAGACAGTGTTTCAAAGGCTCTGTTCTGCTTGTTGATCACTTTTAGAGTCAGAAAGACGCTCTGACTCATAACTTCCCAGGGGACTGGGCCCATCTCGCTAAGCCGTCTCCACAAGCTGGGAATCACTGTTTTGGGGCCGAACCCAGCCCCCTGCAGAGGCCAGAAACCCAGTGCTCTCTGCGCAGCAGAGCAGTTAGGTGCCTTTGAAGTCTTGGGTCTGGGCTGAGAGGGTGAAGGATGCAAGACCATCAGAGTAGGCACCTTCAGCCTGGAGCCCTTCCGGGGGCAGGTGGGAGGGAAGGTTCAGGAAGAAAATGTAAGCTTTTGGAGGGTGAGGGCAGTGTTTCTTAAATCAGGACAAAAGACCATCAGCATCAGAATCACTTGGAGAGAGTGATATAAAAAAACCTCCTGGGCCCCAACTCAGTCCTTCCACATCAGATTCTGGGAGAGCAGGACCCCAGAATCCTGGCTTTTAAAAAAAAGCTCTTCCGGTGGTGCTGACTTCAGCTCATGGTTTTCTCCATTGCTGTCTGCCGCAGCCAGGGGAAAAGTGTTCACATGACCATCAAGAACAAATCTGTGGGTGGATAAGATCCCAATGGGGAACTTGCATTCGGGTGGGTTTGGCATCTGGGGATGTGGTGGTGATACCATTAGGGTTTGTGATTTTATATATGTAAACCGCAGAGCTCTCATTCATTCTTTGAAAATCCAGTTCACAAACATTGAAACATTTATTGACCACCTACTGTGTCACAGTCATTGTGCTAGGCTCTGGGGGTACCAAGAAGTAGACAAAGGATCTCTGCTCTCCGGGAGTTGACAGTTGGATCATTGCTCCCATTTCACAGTCAGTGGACTGTGGTCCAAACATGTTAAGCAGCTGACAAAGGTGGACTGCTGGTACCTGGCCGATCTGAGACTCAGTGCTGAACTCCTGAATCCTAGTCTTGAGTTTTTTTTAATTGAATTATGATCAGTTTATAATGTTGTATCCATTTCTGGTGCACAGCATAGTGCTTCAGTCATACATATACATACATATATTTTTTCATATTCTTTTTCATTATAGGTTATTACAAGATATTGAATATAGTTCCCAATGCTGTACAGTAGGACCTTATTGTTTATCTATTCTATGTTTAGTAGTAGTGTCTGCACATCCCGAACTCCTTATTTATCTTTCCCTACCCCATTTCCCCCTAGTAACCATAAATTTGTTTTCTATGTCTGTGAGTTGAGTTCTTTTGATTCCACTGTCTACCTTTTTAGAGGCAATGATGCCTTTGAAAAAAAAATAGACCTGGCTTGGAACATGCTATGAATATAGAGAATCACACAGCACATCTTTACCACCTTTTTCACATCACAGCCTTCTCTTTGGAGCCCACAATCCTGCTGTCATTTGAGAATGATCCTGAGGGTGCAATTCTCTCACTAAAATCATGTTCAAGCCTTGAGACTTTCTTGAGTGAAAGGATTCTTTAACATAATGCTTTTGGAAACCTTCCTAAGGAAGCTCTCTTAAAAGGAGGTCACAGAGGACAAGGTCAAGTACTGCAGTGATATTGAATAAGAGGAAAATGGAGACAGAATCATTGAATGGGGATTGGGGGGGGCACTTAGGAGGCTAGGAGTGACCTTGGGTGAGCACTTCCTGTCCGGTGATGTGAACAGAAGCCAGAAATCATGAGACAGAGCAAGGGAAGAGCAGGAGAAACATGTTGAGCTGAATCAGATTATTGGGACAGACGGGGGCAGGTAGATGGTGGGAACTGAGGCCAGGAGCAAAATCTGGCCAGAGGAACAGGGACATTGAGCACCAGGAGGGGTGGGTGATTGTGGAGTTGGGTTGTTTCCAGACCTGCCAAGCTACTCGCAGAGGCTGGGGCTCACGCTCACCCAGGTGGGCAGAACAAGACTTGTCACTGGGGTTGGGGCTCTGTGGAGGGCTAAGAGGGGGCTCTCATTCCAGACCTGACCTCTGACTAGTGTCTGCACTTGTCCCTCAGCAGCCATCTGCTTTCTGTTTCTCCGGCATCATCTTGCAAAGAGCATTTGCCCCCAGAGTGGGTCTTCTATGGGTATGTCTCTCCATGGAGCTTTTGTTGTACACCTAACTATCCTGAAATTTTATAATTTCAAACAACCACTGTTTATTTAGCTTACAGTTCTGGGGGTGGCAGGGTTATAGCTGGGGTCACGTGTGTGCCTGTGGTCACTTGCTGGTCAGCTAAGAGGCTCTGTTTCTGGGGTTTGCTGGCTGGTGGCTGCAGTGTGAGGTGACTGGGCCAGTGGTCCTCCATCCTCTAGAGGGCTGCCCTGGGCTTGGTCACATGGTGACTTGGCAGGATTCCAAGAAAAAGAATGTAAGGTCTTGAGGTGTAGGCTCAAAACTGGTACAGAGTCACCTCTGCTGTGTTCTCTTGGCCAAACCAAGTACAAGTCCAGCTCAGTCCCGAAAGACTAGGAAATAGGCAATTGATGGGAGGAACTGCCAAATCACCTTGCAAATGGATGTGGAAGCAGGGAGAGGAATCACGGGGGCGACATCTGCGAACAATCTACCCAATATCCTGCTTATGCGAGCAGATGGGGCCCGCCATATTGGAACGTAAGTCACACTTGATGGTTTGCACAGAAAATCAACTCCTCTTCCTGAGGGTGAGGACTGTCCAGCACCCACTGAATGAATCACTGGCTGCAGCATGATTACACCCCCATTGCTTGGTCTTTGGTCTAGAGAGCATGCTTCTTGGTCCTGATCACCTTCACCATGCTCTGTTGTCCTTTGAATTTGAAATGCTTTTGGTAACAGCTTGCTATCCAAGGGAACCAGTTCTGGGAGGAATGCATAACTCGAGCAGAAATGAACAATACAAACGTGGCTATCAACCCCCATGACTCCTGGGGCTGTCCAACACAAAAATGTCATCTCAACACCATCCCTGGTCTCTGACTCAGTCGATGACCAACAGCACCACAAAATTGATATAATTAAGCAATAAACTCCCTAGATGATGACCTTGGCCAACCTTAGTATGTAAAGAAGCGTCCCTTCCTTCTCCACCCTCACTGTGCCAATGAGAGCTGCCTTGGGGACTTCTTTATAGTTGAACAAAGCTGGTGACAGTGAACCCCTTCCATGGAATGACCCTTGAATATCAAATGTGCCGCTCCTTCTCCGCACAGCATGCGGCCACCATTAACATTCCTCATTCTTTTGTGAGGATTACAAACTAATTACAGAATGCATAATTAAGTGCTTCATCTTTCCAATGCTGAAAAGAATAACCAAGCATTCCTCCCTTTGAGCTTGATTTTACTATTGGTGACTAGCAACATGATTCACTCTGAAATGGGAGGGGTGTGCCCTGAAGCACACTTTTTACTTTTCAAACATAAGAAGTTGGAAGCTTGGGATGGGTTTGATTTTATTTTTTCCCCATAGAAGTAGAATTGATTGGAAGCCCTTTTCTTCTCATCCTTTGTGAATTACTGTTTAATTTCATGGGGGGGGGGGGGTGTAGCCTCTCCTCACTGGCTGAGGTCAAGGTGGTGGATCTATGAGGCATAAGGCAATGACTGTTAACGTTAATGCATCACTCTACTGTTGTTGAAGCTCGTTTGTACCTGTGTATTATTTCGTACCGACAACAAGCCTGTAATAAAGGTGTTTTTATTTCCAGTTTATAGGCAGGGCTCATGAAGTTCAAGGAGTTACTGTGATTCAGAGTCATACTACTAACTAAAGAATGATTGGGGTTTTGGCCAGGGTCAGCATAATTCTAGAATTCCACATATTCCCTCTTAACCATTGTGGACAGGGGGAGGGGTCGGCTGGGGAAGTCCTGTTTGGAGGCTGCTTTGGGCTACCCCATTTCATCCCTAGTGTTCCCTTGTGTCTGACACAACCCAGCACTGCCCTTGTGATATCTGGTGGTTGGCAGGTGGGAGTCGAGTTACGGCAGTGCAAAGTAAACAGGCAAATCCACCCATTAAAGGGCGTAGAGGTAACACTGTCTGAATGTCGAGGTTTGATTGGTTTGATTATGGGGTTGGACCTTGTTATGACATGATAGCCCCTTAAAATGGCTTAGAAAGTGTGGAGTAAGCCTCCACAGACATGAGGATGCTTCAACACAATTAGACTTGTGGATAGGGAAAAACTCTTTGTCATTTCTCTGCTCACACTCACAACACTTCTGATGCTGGGTGTGTGGGTTTTCCCCACACTGACCAACCCTCCGACACTAGCTGATTGTCCTGAAATTCAATTCAGTTCCGACACTATCTACCTAGAGTTAATATCAGATTCTGCAAATTAAGGGCACAGTCCCACAAGATTGCTCCCACTTCAGAGGCAAATCACAAGACCTAAGCTGCCACTTGTACTTCTGACCAAGCAGCTATAAACCAGGGTTCCCCTGACCTCTTGCTAGAACAGCTCCCAGGACTCAGGGAAACACTAACATATACTGATTTATCACATAGTAAATGACATGATAAAGGACAAAGAGAAGCAGCTAGATGAAGAGATACACAGGCAAGGACTGGGCACAAACACTTCTGTGGCCTTCGGGTGAGTCACCCTCTGGCCATTTGAATGTGGTCTCCGACCCGGAAGTTCTCCAAACCCTACAGTCTAGGGAGTTTAACAAAGACTTTATCATATAAGCATGACAGATTATTAACTCAATTTCTAGTTCTCTTCCTCTTCCTGGAAACTGTTAGGTAGGACTCAAAGTTCCGAGCTTCTAATCATGGCTTGCTCTTCCTGGTGACCAGTCCCATCCAGGAGCCCATCAAGAGTTGCCTGATTAGAATAAAAGATGCTCTTATCACCCGGGAAATTACAAGAGATTCAGGAACTTTGTGTCAGGAACTGGGGTCAAAGACCAAATATTAGCAGGAACCAGTATCTGTCTGTCTGTTTAATTTACCAAGCAGGACCTACACTGACACATCAGAATCACCCAAAGTCCATGGTTTGCCTCAAGATTCACTCCTGGTGGTGTACATTCCGTGGGTTTGGACAAATATATAATAACATGTACCCATTATTTTAACCTCATGTGGACTATTTTCACTGTCCTAAAAGTCCTCCGAGCTTTACCCATTCATTTGGATTTTGGCCATTCCAGTAGTCACGTAGAGGTATCTCACTGTCGTTTTAATCTGCATTTCTCCAATGACATTTGATGTGGAGCATCTTTTCATGTGCTTATTTGCCATCTGTGCATCTTTTTGGTGAGGTGTCTGTTATGGTCTTTGGCCCACTTTTTAATTGGGTTGTTTGGTTTCTTACTGTTGAATTTTAAGTGTTCTTTGTACATTTTGGATAAAAGTCCTTAATCAGATATGTCATTTGCAGATATTTTCTCCTAGCCTGTGGCTTGTCTTCCAATTCTCTTGCTATTGTATTTCACAGAGCTTTTAATTTTAATGACGTTTTTAACTTTAGTGAAGTCCAGTTTATCAATGATTTCCTTCAGGGACTGTCTCTTTGGTATTGTATCTAAAAAGGTATCGGCACACCCAAGAACATCTACATTTCCTCCTATGTTATCCTCTAGGAATTTTATATTTTTGCATTTTACATTCAGGTCTAAGATCTATTTTGAGTTAACTTCTATGAAGTGCCTAAGATCTTGTCTAGATTCATTTTTTGGCACACGAATTTCTAGTTGTTTCAGCACCATTTATTGAAGAGACTGTCTTTACTCCATTGTATTGCCTTTTCCCCATTGCCAGAGATTTATGGGGCTCTGTTTCTGGGCTCTCTATCTTGTTCTGTTAATTTATTTGTCTTATCTTTTGCCAGTACTACCCTGTCTAGATTACTGTAGCTTTATAGTAAATCTTCAAGTCAGGTTGCAGCAGTCATCCAACTTTATTCTTTTCTCCTTCAATATTGTATTGGCTATTCTGAGTATATAGAAAACTTTAGAATCAGTTTGTCCGTGTTCATAAAATAACTTGGTGGGATTTTGATTGTGATTTCATTGAAACTGCAGATAACATGGGGAAGAACTGACATCTTGATAATATTATCTTTCTATTCATGAATGTGGAACATGTCCTCATTTATAGTTTTCCTTTGATTTTGTTCATCAGAATTTTGTAGTTTTCTTCATATAGATCTTGGACATATTTTTGTTAGATTCTTACCTAAGTATTTCATTATGGGGAGTGCTAATGTAAATGACATTATGTCAAATTCCACTTGTTCATTGTTGACATATAGGAAAGCAGTCAACTTTTGTAAAATATTTGTTTTAAAATTAATTTTGTACAAAATATGTTCTTGATCACAGAGGAATTAAATTAGAAATCAATAACAAAAAGAAGTTTGGAAAACTCACAAACATGTGGAAATTGAGCAGCACATCTAAATACCCAGTAAGTTAAGAAGAAATCACAGGGGAAATTTAAAAATAGTTTGAGGTGAATGAAAATGAAGACATAACATACAAAAATTGTGAGATGCAGCTAAAGTAGTGCTTAGAGGGAAATTTTTAGCTGTAAAATGCCTGTATTAGAAAAGAATAAAGATCTGAAATCTCTCAGTTGAAGGCATTGGAAAAACAAAGAGCAAACTAAACCTAAAATAAGCAGAAGAAAGGGAATAATAATGACTAGAGTGGAAATTAATGACACGAAAAAGTGAAAAACAGTAGAGAAAAGTCAACGAAACCAAAAGTTATCTTTTTAAAAAGATCAACAAAATTGACCAAACTTTAGCTAGATTATCCAAGAATAAAAAGAGAAAACTCAAATTACTAATATCAGAAATGAAAGAGGAGACATTATTGCTATCTTAGTCAGCTCAGGCTGCTTAATAACAAAAGACCACACCCTGGGTGGCTTATCAGAAATCAGAATTTCCTTCTCACAGTTCTAGAAGCTGGGAAGTCTGAGGTCAGTGGCCAGCATGGCCAGGTTCTGGTGAGAGCAGACCGCTGGCTTCTTGCACCCTCCCATGGCAGAAAAAGAGTGCTCGCTGTTTGGCCTTTCTAAAGGGTGCTAATCCCATTCATGAGGGCGCCACCCTCCTTACCTAATTACCAAAGTTTTACTTCCAAACAGCACCACACTGAGGGCTGGATTTCAACAGATAAATTTTGGGGGAACACAACATTCAGCCTTTAACACTAACCTGACAGAAATTTTAAGAAAGGATGTTAAAGAAATACTATGAGCAGTTGTATGCCTGTAAGTTAGATAACGTAGGTAAAATGCACACATCTCTAGAAAGACACAAATTACCAAAATGAAATCAAGAAGCAGCATGTCTGACCTGGGCAATAAGTAAAGGGACTGAATTAGTAATTAAAAAAAAATACTCACAATGAAAATCTCAGGCCCACGTGGCTTCTCTGGTGAATTCTTCATTTACAGAATAAGGAGTACTAATTTTTCGCAAACTCTTCCAGGAAATAGAAGAGGAAGGAACATGACTAATACAGTCTGCTTTTTCAGTGCCCAGCCCCACACTTCAGTCCCCGGTTTATAACGCAGCCCTTGCCTCCTGGCTTGCTAACTTACCCTTTCGGTTTGGCCTTGGAGTCCTTACATGTGGACTGCCCCTTGGGAGAAACCTAATGAGATGAAGCCCCCAGTCCTGGACCTATTCCCATCTCTTAGTTTGGGGCTCCGAGGACAGACCTGGTTCAGTTGAGATGCTGTCTCTCTGTGTCACTCCCCTGGGTTAAGAGACGATTTAGTCACACAGGAGACACAAAGTCTAGACCTGACTCCATCGGGCCTCTGGTTGTGCTGAAGCCAACCAACAGCTGTACGGACCTCTGAGAATCTGCAACAACTGGTTCCAGGTCGGCTTCCAGTCAGGCTCTGTCTGCTACCACCAGGTCAGGGGATGGGGTGCCACAGGATGTGCAAACACATGGCTAGGTTTAGCCTTTACAGGAAAACGGCCCATCTTTAAGAGGTCCCTGACCCCAGTCAGCAGGACACCTCAGTGGCTACATCTGGCTTTACGAGCTAGAGCAGAAGCTTCTTGGAATAAATTCATTCATAGGAAGCACTTGTAACAATGTCTGGGATGTAAAAAACCCAGCAAATGTTAACTATTGTTGTTCGTCGCTTTTATGGTGCCTGACTGTGAATGGAGACTCAGTAAATGATAATTCACCACTACTGCTAACTCATGCTGCCCTGCAACCTCACAGAGTTTATAGGAAATCAAGACAGAAAATAACCCTGTGGGGTCTTGGTAATCTTGGTAATCGGCAAGGCATGAAATAAACACAAGAGGACAAGTTCCTGGTAATAGCTGTAATCATGATTTTCAAAGAAATGTGAGAAAAAATAATAGACACACATCAAAGTATTTTGACTAACTGATAGCTACAAAAGGTTATGAAATGCTTAGCAGGGTTAAACAACACAGTCCCTTTAGTGGAACCTGACCTTAGACCTGCTGTGGAATTAATGGCTTTTAATGACAAGAAAAACTTATGTCTATATAAGCATAGATTTAGCATATGTTTTTTTTAAAATTTTTTATTGTTTGTTTGTTTGTTTATTTATTTATCAGTTACAATGTGTCACTCTCTGGTGTACAGCACAATGTCCCAGTCATGCATAGACATACATACATTCGTTTTTATGTTCTTTTTCATTAAAGGTTATTACAAGATATTGAATATAGTTCCCTGTGCTATACGGAAGAAATCTGTTTTTTTATCTATTTTTATATATAGTGGTTAACCTTTGCAAATCTCAAACTCGCAAATGTATCCCTTCCCACCCCCTTTCCCCTGTAACCATAAGACTGTTTATTATGTATGCGAGTCTGTTTCTGTTTTGTAGATGAGTTCATAGTGTCCTTTTTTTTTTTTTTAAGATTCCACATATAAGTGATATCATATGGTATTTTTCTTCCTCTTTCTGGCTCAGTTTACTTAGAATGACAATCATTCTATTTTTTTTTTATTGAATTATAGCCGGTTTACAATGTTGTGTTAATTTCTAGTATACAGCATAGTGATTCAGTTATACACATATATGTATATATATTCCTTTTCAGTCTTTTTCATTGTAGGTTATTACAAGAACTGAGTATAGTTCCCTATGCACTACGGTAGGGCCTTGTTTATCCTGTTTTGTGATTTTCCTTGTAGTTCCGAGTGTTATGAGATCTTCTGCCAGAGTCCAGCAGGTGTTCTGTGAGAAGGGTTTCACATGTAGGTGTAGTTTTGATGTTTTTATGGGAGGGGGTGAGCTCTGTGTCCTTCTGCTGCTCTGTCTTGAAGCCCCTCCAGATTTATCATATGTTGATAGTCATTCTAGGATGTGCATTTGGAGACAGTTCACACTAACGATTCCTCACATTTTCTTTCTCATTATCTTGTTAGAATTGAGGGAGAGGACTATTTTTGAACTTGAGAGCTGCTTAAAGAGAATGAGGTTCCCATTGTTTTTAATATGCCTTAATTACTCCAGGGAGAGTCAGCCAGGGGCTAAGAATATTTTATAAAAATAATCCCCAAACACTGTGTTCTCTCCCTCACCTCTGCCCCCTCCTGCCTGGTGGGATCTTGGTTTCCTCCAAAGTGTTCTTGAAATCCCTGGTGCAGGTCTCACACGCGCTCTTGCTGTCCCCCCCCCCCCCCCCAACTGCCTTTAGGCTTTTCCTCTCTGATCTGCTGTGGCGCTTTCCTTCAAGCCCTGCCCCACCATCCCAATGGGGCGTTGCTGCCTCAGGGGTGCCAGTCCCCGTCTCAAAGCCCCTGGTGCTAACCCCGTGTGTCCTGTCATCACAGAACCTGCTGCTACTAATGTCCTCTTGATGGCCCAAGAAGATCACGGACAGAAAAACCTGCACTCCCTCCCTTGTTTACTGCAGCCCCCTACCCCGTGATTCAGATTTGAGTCTGCGGAGGTGAGGGAATAATTGGGGGTGACTTGCCCACCTCATGAGCACCTGCACCCCCTCAGAGACGGAGCCCTGCCCTGGGACCACACTGCCCCTCGCCCTGGCCCCTCCCCACTGGGTCCTAGAAACTTCCAACGTCCCTGCGGCCCACATCCCAAGGCAGAAGCAGCCTGGGACCATTCTTGGGCTCCCACTATCACTAACGAAGTCCAACTGGCAATTAATTTTGAAAATCCAGCTGACCTGTTTTCTTTAACAAAGGAAGCGTCTTACAAAGAAGTACTTCCTATTTCCAGAAGATCCTTACAATCCCTACAGGAGGCCCCCCAGACGCCCCCTGGGCTGACGTTACACCGAACACACCCTAGTGCAGGGTCTGGAGTCCCGTCTGGGTTTGAATCCTATCTGCGCCAATTCAGTTAGCTCCGTGACCTGGGCAAGGTGCTTCCGCTCTGTGAGACTGGATTTATTCATCTGTAAAAATAAGGATAAAAAGAATTTTTTGTGAGCTGGTTGTGAGCACAAATTGGTATACATAAGGTGTTTAATAGGGAATGTGGCCCATAGTGAACACTAGAGGGCCAAGACCACCCTGTAGTCATCATGGCATCTTGAAATAACATAAAAGAAAACAAAGATTATTCTGGCCCAGAGTAACAGGGGAGAGTTTTAATATTTTTGTGAAGTCTAAGATAAACAGAAAATGAGATTCCTCAGGCCTGCCTCAAACTGTAAAATTTCAGCCTGAAATTAACATTCCATGACAAGAATATTAATATTTATAGCAAGAAATCTCTTTTCCTCGTGCAAAGGGTGGGAAGGGGGCATGGCTAGCTGAGGTGGGACAGGTTAGCTAACTGCTGCCCCTTTTCCCTGGGAGGTACTTTCTTTCCCCCACTTTTTAAAATTGAAGTATACAGTCAGTTTACTATGTTGTGTCAATTTCTGGTGTACAGCATCAGAAATTGCATGTTTCAGTCATACATATACTTACATATATTCTTTTTCATATTCTTTTCCATTATATGCTATTATAAGATATTGAACATAGTTCCCTGTGCTATGCAGAAGAACCATGTGGCTGTCTGCTCAGGACATTTTACCAGACGTCTCGGGAATGGGTTTGTCTCCCATGGCTGTGTCAGAGCAATGGCCGCCGCCCCCACTTCACAGCTGAGCACGTGCTAGAACTTCCCTGAAGTAGCTGAATTTCTAGGATCAGAATCCAGGTCACCTGACCATGGACCGGCGCACATCCCATCTGATGACTCTGACCTCCTTTTGTGGAAAGGAGAGGAAAGTTTATTTCATTAGCACTTGAGGAACAATTCCATGGTCCCAGAAGAAGGTACCATTTCCGTCTGGCCTAACATTTCAATTAAAGCACCATGGAAATCAGCAAATCTTACAAACAGTCCACCCCTCCCACATCAGCTATTAAGCAGTTACCAGCACCCCCTTGCTAGCCTTCCAAGACAGGGCTTCTCTCCTCTGTCAGTTGATATCAGCATTATTTTCTAAAATCGCTGTTTTCTCTGCTACACCTGCACTGTCGCAGAAGCCCTGGGGATGTGTGTTTACTGAGTGCTTGAAACATGTTAGTTTGAACTGAGATGTGCTGTAAGAGTAAAATACACACCAGATTTTCAAGACTTAATGTTTTTTAAAATTTATTTTTATTTTTATTATTTTTTTTAGTGGAGGTACTGGAGATTGGGCCCAGGACTTTGCACATGCTAAGCATCCACTTTACCACTGAGCTATGCCCTTCCCCCACCAAGACTTGGTATGAAAAGCAGAACATGCGATATCTCATTAATAATTTTTAAGGTATCGATGATGTTGAAATGATCATCTTTTGGCTATGGTTGGTTTCATGAAATATATCACTAACATTAGGTTCACCCTTGATTTTTTGCTTCTGTGACTGCGGCTGCTAGAAAATGTAACATGATACATGTGGCCCCCATTGTCCGTCTGTCTGGCAGCGTGGTTGGACAGGAGCACAGTGTCTGCTATACAGCAGGTGCTCAATAAATGTGCATTGACTGAATGTGTGGGAGACAGTGGAGCCGAGGTGATGGCTCTGCAGGGAGTGATTGAGTGGGACCTTATCGTCTGTAGGCTGTACATTTGTTAGAGCTGGAAGGGATGCAGGCCAAGTTCTCTGCCAGTGACCGCCCCCATCCTCAGGTTTCCTGGTGAGGGCATCCTGCCTATGCAGGAACGTGTTTAGTGACTGAGAACCTAGTGCCTCAAGAAGGAGAGGGCATCTCCAGCAATCCCCGTGCCCAGCCAGGGGCACCCTCCCTCCCAGCAGTGACCTGGATGGTAGGAGTTGCTCCAGATCCTGCCCCCCTCCCTCTTCCCCACTGGCCCCACTGTTGGCCTCCTTCGCGGGTCCCTCCTCCTCATCCAGCTCCAGTTGTTTTGGTGACACATGTGCATAGTCCTCTGGGATTTTGAATCCGTTCTTTCTCAAGTGTTGCTGCCTCTTTGGTTGCTCCCTCAGCCTCACACATCCCAGCTCGCAAGGAAGGAAAGGGTGCAGCCTCGCTCTCAAATGAAAGACCATTGGCTTGAGGCGCCGTCCAGAGCCTGTGCAGTTCAGACAGGGGACCTGGGACGGGAGCAGAACCCCTCCTCCACTGCGGGGTGGCGTTTGTCCAGGGGAAAGCTTAGAATTTGCTCCCAGAAATTTCCACCCGTCAGTCCATCTTCCTCTGCCTCCTTCTCCACCTCATCATCATTTAATAAAAATGGATAATATTTGTAGAAAAATTTCTTAAGCCATTAGCTCTGCTGGAACAGAGCAGACTGTAAAGGGTAAGTGAAGCTTAACAAAGGGAGGGCACTTCTCAGTCTTCAATTTAGGAATAGTATTTCATGACACACTGAGGCCCGAGCTCAGATTCACTCATCCGAGCCAGCCCTGGTGTTGGTCTCCACCTTGTTCCCCAGCAGGGTGCCTTAGAAAGGCCCTTCTGAAGGGTTTGTATACTGTCGCCACGGTAACCGGGTTCCATGGTAACCAGGCGCAGTTAGGATGGTGGTCGCCAGTAACGCTATGTCATTGAAGTAGCCAGTCTTTTTCACCATCGCTGCCAATAACAAGGCTGCCTTGTTCTGGGGACAGGACTAGGGCACCCCAGCAGCGCACAGGTGTCCAGTGGAAACGAAATCGCTTCTCAAAGGTCGCTGTACGATCACCATTGAGCTCCACTGACCCACCCCGTAAAAAGCACAGCCCGCTCACGCCCACCCACGCCTCCCTGCTCTTAGCATCTCTTGGCCAGGAGAGCCGCTGAGCAGTTACATTAAGTGGCGATGTTCTGGCTCTCAGCTAGTTTTCACCACTCAAGCTAGTTTACTGCCTTTTTGGCCTCTGGTAACTCACTGGGAAACAGTAGCACCATTAAAATTTTTTCTGGGGAGGAGGGCACAGCTCAGGGGCAGAGCATGTGCTTAGCAAGCACGAGGTCCTGGGTTCGATCCCCAGTGCCTCCATTAAAAAATAAAAATAAACAAATAAATAAACCTAATTACCTCTCGTCACAAAATAAAAAAAAATTAAACAAAACTTTTTTCTGGATGGCATGTGAACACAGGTGGCCCTGCTTTCACATCCAGAGTGACAATAGCGCGGGCACAATGGGAAGACCCGGGCTGGTATGCCGCTTTGCAGCTCGCCGAGCTCTGCTGTCATCATGACGTTTCATCCGCCCGTGAACCCTGGGAGGCACTGATTGTCCCCATTTTACAGATGGAGAGGAGAACGAGCCTCAGAAAACAGAAATGTCTTATTCAAAACCCCCAAACGGGTAGCGGAGGGGCTGGGCAGACTAGGCCTTGTCAACCCCTACACTGTCTGCTGGCTGCCCCGCTGACTTGAGGACGAGTGCTCCGTGTCTCCCCAGCCTTTTCCTTGCTGTTCCTCCAAAGCCATTTAACCTGCTCCGTTCCATGCGTGGGGAACGGTCTGCCTGCTCTGCTTCTCACGCTGCTGCCTTTGTGTTCTCTTTCAGGAATTTCCACTAGCTTCCCTCCTCCCGCCCCCCCCCCCACCTGCCCAGAAAGTGTCTCCTGATCTTTAGAACTCGGGTGAAGCATCTGTGAGATATTCCTGGAACCCCACTTCTTCATTAGGAAAAGAGCTGTTGTTCTAAGGAACGCCTTTCATTAATTTCCCCATCTGTCCCTCTGCTAGCCCATGAACGGACTGAGGGCAGGGCCTGATACTCTTTACCTCTGTATTTCCAGGAGCTGCCTCCGTGTCCCAAACTGAGTAGAAACTTTCTACTTAATAACTTAATTTTGATGTGAAAGGCCCACGGGGACTTCTCACAGTTAATCCCAATTCAGTTCCATTTGATTCATGGATATGCTGTTCCGTTCCCTGGACGGACGCATCCCTGCAGGGGACGCGCTGGTTGCCCTCCCTTGCTGGCGAGGCGTTCCATGAAGGCACAACTTAATTTCCGTGTGATTGTCCGAAGGAGAGCCCTTATCTTCCGTGGCCGAGATGATCAGTATTTATGGTTCCTTCCCAATCTTCCGTCTTCAGTTTATGGTTCCAGCTAGCACATTTTTCTATAAAATGTGTGTTAGCAATTACTGTGTACAGGGTGCAATTTACAGCCCTTATGACTTGGAGAAATTTGAAAAATGACTTGTTCTTGGCTCAAGAAGGCTGGACACTTGACAGTTTTCTCATCTCTTTATGGCTGTGCTGAAAACAATTTATTTTCTCAGCCAACGCAATTTCCCAGTCATTGTGGCTCCCACACTGGTCCTTCTCAGTGAAGATAACAGTCTGAGATGACACTACTTTTCCTAAATGAGAAGAAGGGAATTGTAGGCAGGTTGCCACTGGGTTCCTATGGCTTTATTTTGCCTGGAGCTTTCATTGCTCTCTTCCTTCATATATGCTTGCACAAATTTCCGGTGTTTTCAATTAAAGGAGTATCTTTCAGAAGGTTACCTGCTCAGAACTAGATGATGGGGTACTTGAATATCATGAGACAAGCATCAGTGTTGGTACACGTGGTGGACAGTCTCAGTGTCTTTCCCCTGGTCCCTGCTCACAGAATTTAATTTCCGGCAGGAATACATCCAGTCTCGACAGAACCCGTGTGATCAGTGTCAGTGTACCACGGCTTTCTGGCTTTTCTTTGCCAGATAATTCCTTTCTCTGACTCCCGAGAAGCTAGGGGTAGAATTGTGAGTGTCCGTAAGCTTAAAGGAAAGGGTTTTTAACTAGGCTGCTCCCGTCTCCAACACTTCTTGCCTTGGGACCTTGAGGGGACAAGCCTCAGGTTAAAGAACCGAATCTTTGGATGATGGAGAGAAAGGACAGCTCACAGGATGTCTGAGGACACATTTGAGCTTCTGAACCCACCATAGCGTCCCCAGGTCTGGACTTGTGAAGCCAGCCATAAATACCTTTAAACTTCAAACAAATGTGAGATTGCCCGTTACTTGTAGACTAATGCCCACGACTGATGTAATACAGTGAGCGCTGCATTTCCACCGTGTAGCCGTCAGGGACTCTAGCCCCATGTAGATACCTGTCTCTGCCCAGATGAAGAGGGGCTCCTCTAAAATACATGGATTTCCCCCCATTTCTTCATAAATTCAGCTTGCATGAATTTGCATTTAATCTGTACTCTTTTCTCTGCCATCTCGGATCTTCTTAGCATTTTTGTCTTAATATTTATAGGCAACAGCAGGTAGAAAGTGAATCTGTCCCAACAATTATAATGAGCACTTTGCTTTCCTTTTTGGACTGTATGACTATCTCTTTCATCCAGGCCAGTCCTATCTGATAGAAATACACTGAGAGCCCCATGCGTAATTTAACATTTCCTAACAGAAGAAAGCACGTGCACATTATAATACAACAGTAATATCTTATGAAATGCCAAAGTCAGAGTAAAATGTAATCCCACCAAAACAATCAGTTGTGTTGACCAGAAAAAAATCGTTTGCCTTGCTTCAGTTTAAAAATGTAAATTAGTTAAAATTAATGTATTGTGTATAAAATAGAAAAAAAAAAAAACAAGTTTCTTCTGTACAGCACAGGGACCTTATTCAATATCTTGTAGTAACCTACAATGAAAAAGAATATACGTATATATATGGATGACTGAAACATGACGCTGTACACCAGAAACTGACACAACATTGTAAATTGACTCTACTCCAATAAATTAAAAAAAATTAACATGTTGCACTGGCCACATTTCAAGTGCTCAGAAGCCATATGTGACTCTGCCCTGTTGGGTGGCTTGGGCCTGTGCTCTAAAGCTCTGCAGGGCGGGGACTCTGTTCTACGCAGGCCTCCCCTTAGTTATTGCTTCTTCCCAGAAGCCTTCCTGGGTTCCCCCAGGACTGCGGTAAGTGCCCCGCGCTGTACTCCTGCAGCTCTCTGCACTGACTTCTCGGCAGTGCTTGCATCCTGTATTGCAATTACTTGTTTACTTGTGTGCAGTCTCCTGACGGACAAGGACTGTTTCTGGTTCATGTCCTGTGCTTAGTACAGGGCAAGGCGTCTCATAGGCACTCATTAAGTATTTATTGCTTTTTAAAAATTAATTATTAAATTCACTCCAGAAGTTGTTTTTGGAGCTTTTATCAGAATAAGAGTTCCCTGAAGGTAAGGATCACAAGCTGGTCATGTCCATATCCTCTTCACACAGCATAAAGCTTAGCACATAGCAGGTGCTCAGTGAGTGTTTGTTGAAGGACTGCTGAACCGTGCCCCAGACTTCGCAGCCCTTCTGTCTTTACAACTGAGGCCAGCTGGTTCTGCTTGCAGGTTCAACTTCTCCCTCAGTCTTTGCGACTCAGAGTCACCTTCTGAAGACCTGTGTCTGACCCTCTGGGCTGGCCTCAGCCCTGTCCCCTCAGTCTGGTTGGTGCTGGGACTTGCCTTGAGCTTGTCGGGGCCCCTCTGCCTCTGTTGCCCTCTGTAGGACCAGAGGCAGGGGTACCCCCCCACCCCGACTTCCAGAGTCCACCTCCCACATCTTGGATTATGCCTGCCCTTGATTTTTGTGCTGTGGTGTCCTGGTAGAGCCATGTTGCACAGTCTCAGGACTTCCTGTTCTACTACCAGACTAGATTTCCTCTTAAATCGACCTCAGTTTTGTTGCTTGGGTTGTGCAGTGACAGGGCACATCTCCAGGGGGCAAGATTCCTTCGCAGTCGCCCAAGATGTGAAGATTATTTTGACAACATTCCAGCAGATGGCAGTAAAGTGTTTTGAGCAAGGGGTGCCTTTTTGCATAACGTCCCCAAAGGAGTGTCTGGGCTGCTGGGTGGTGGGGGGGACGGGAGGGGGGTCTGCCTGCGTGTCTAGCAGAAGAGTCTAGTTGCGGTTTCTTTTCTTTCTCCTCTTACCTCAACCCCCCATCTTTGTAATTAATCATCCTTGGCCAGGTACAGAGAAGACGTGATATACAGGAAAAGCCTCCTGCTTGGGGAATGAGACACATTTCCTTGCAACCATCTCCTGTGGCCAAGCATCACAGGGCAACGCAGCACGGACCCCCGGCCCAGCCTTGCCTCCACCCTTGCCCTCGCTTCCTATCATTCTTGTGTGGACAACACCTGTGCTCTGTGATGGGGCTGAGTAAGGCTCCTGGTACAGAACACCAGTGGGACATGGCCCTGGAGCTGGAGGACCATCTAGGCAGAATTTTCTTTCTTTTTTTTTTTTTTTTTTTTAAAGAGAATGCTATTTAAGACAGCCAAAAGGAGAGAACAAAGAAATGAAAGGGAACTATTTAGCGATTCCAAGTGGAGGAGGGTGCTGAAATGCTTGAGATGCTAATCTTCCTTTCAGGTCCAGTCATCTGGACTGTGGGGTCAGATCGCATCTAACTGTGCGAGATCTATAAAGCTGTGTGCATCTCTGTGTGTGAGGCCATCAAGAGGAAGGCAGCCCTCTGATTATTGGCTGTCAGGGCGCGTTTCAGAGTGCTTGGGGAAGGAGAATCTATAACCACATGCCCGCAGGGCTGGACTCCATCCCTCCCCCAGCGGGCTCCAGGGAGGGGAGTCCATCACAGCGTGAAGCGTGGGGTCAGTTCTGTTTCAGGAGCCGACTTCATCCCCTGAACTCTCTTGTCCCCAGCTCTCCTGGGAATGCGTCCTGCTAAGGAGACCAAAATCAGTCATTGCCTTGTTGGGTTCTTCTAGGGTTGGACTGTTGCATGTTATTTCTTGGTGGTTTGTGAACCAATGTGGTATTGGGAACAAGAGGCCACCGCTCCCTGCGTGGGAGAACTGCCCACTGTCCTGGTGTAATGGAGATTTGCTCAACTTTCTTTCCAGATGCTACATAACAGATATGGCCAAGGTCTTTTTTGTTTGTTTTTTTTTTAATTTTATTGAGTTATAGTCAGTTTACAATGTGTTAATTTTCAGTTTAGAACACAATTTTTCAGTTATAGATAAACATACATATATTCATCATCGCATTCTTTTTCACCATGAGTTACCAAAAGATCTTGTATATATTTCCCTGTGCTATACAGTATAATGCTTATTTATCTATTCTATATATACCTGTCAGTATCTACAAATTTTGAACTCCCTGTCTGTCCCCTCCCACCCCACTTCCCCCTGGCAACCACAAGTTTGCATTCTATGTCTATGAGTCTGTTTCTGTTTTGTATTTATGTTCATTTGTCTTTTTCTTTTCATTTTTTTTTTTTTTTTTTTAGATTCCACATATGAGCAATCTCATATGGTATTTTTCTTTCTCTTTCTGGCTTACCTTCACTTAGAGTGACCTTCTCCAGGGACATCCATGTTGCTGCAAATGGCGTTATGTTGTCATTTTTTATGGCTGAGTAGTATTCCATTGTATAAATATACCACATCTTCTTTATCCAGTCACCTGTTGATGGACATTTAGGCTGTTTCCAAGTCTTGGCTATTGTAAACAGTGCTGCTATGAACATTGGGGTGCAGGTGTTTTTTTGAAGTAGGGTTCCTTCTGGATATATGCCCAGGAGCGGGATTCCTGGGTCATATGGCAAGTCTATTCCTAGTCTTTTGAGGAATCTTCATACTGTTTTCCACAGTGGCTGCACCACTGTACCCACCAGCAGTGTAGGAGGGTTCCCTTTTCTCCACAGCCTCTCTAGCATTTGTCATTTGTGGACTTTTGAATGATGGCCCAGATACGTCCAAGGTTAAAGGGAACCTGTCTCACGGTGAACCATCCCTGGGGGTAATAGAGAGACTCTGACAGGCAGAAAATAAAACCGAGTTCTAGCCTTGGTTCTGCATTTCCAAGTAGTTATTTAGCCTTGGGAAGTTCACTCTTAGTGAATGCCTGGCCCGTGGCCTTGCCCAGAGTCAATCTCACTTCTCCTTCCTCTTGAGCCCGGATGTGGTCTCAGAATCTTTCTCAACACAATTGAAGTTCAAGATAGAATCTTCTTGCCTTCTGGGACTGAGAGTTCAAGGTTCTACATCTCTTACCACAGTTAGAATTTCCATTTTCTTAACAGCTCCTAAAGCTAGTTGTTTGTGACAACAGGTATCGCCACAGACTCACCAGGATGAACTCCCATTCCCGATTTTTAGCATAAAAGAAGATCTGAATGTGAAAACAACAGAAATGAACGGCAACAGTGAAAACAGGCTCTACCAGCATTAACAAATAGCATTTGATTTGTGCTATTGTTGCCGAAAGATCGGCCCCCCCTCCTTAACAAGCCAAATAACTCAGAGACTGGGTCTTGGAGCTTAGAAGAAAAGAGGCAGCTTTATTACTGTGCCGGGCAAAGGGGACTCACAGCAGGCTGGTGCCTTCAGAACTGTGAGCCCACCTTGGGGGGGGGGTGGTTATACAGCCAGAGCTCAAACAATAAAGCATCGATAACGATCGGCAGAATCATTTTCTCATCAGAAGACTCAGAGGGGCGTCATGATGCCTCCAGGTGACCAGTTCTGTAGAGGCCAGCGGTTGTCACTTTTCCCATCTCTTTATCTTGTAAGCACTCAACGAGTGGTCTTCTTGGTATTTAGCCTACTTTGTAAGGTTACAGTTCTGTGACCTTCTCCCTGGAGAACAACTCATATGATTATAGCTTTTGATTACTGGAATAAAGCAGAAACAGTAAAATTAATAGCTTTAGTTTTAATAATGGTCCTGAAGCTGTGAGTAGCAACCGGTCAGTCAGGTCAGTTGACCGTTTAAAGGGCAAGGATGAGAATGAGCGATCTGTTAGCCTAAATGTGGCCATTTTATTAACCCTCCTTCACTATTAAGTAGGAGAACTAGAAAATAATTTTTTTAAATGTCCCGAGTCTGGTTTGGCAAAGTATCCTTACATCTCTGGATAGGGAAAAACATCCCTTTGGCTAACGATGTCTTGACAATTCTGTGCTGCCAATTTGAACTCTGAAGGCTTTTTCTTTGGCTCCGTGTACATTGATGGACAGGGTGGTCTATTGTGTGTGTTCTCCAGGGACAAGAAACCCCACATCCAAGGTGTGACATCCTCTGTCCTTTAATGGTCATCCTTTGCGTCTTATTGAAATCCAGTCCAGTCCAGTTGGACTAGGATTCATTTCATTTGCCAGTTTTTACTAGTGGTTCTCAGACTCTGTGGGTAACAGAATGTCCCAGGGAGCTTGCAAAAATGCAGTCCTGGGCCCCACTTCCAGAGAGTCTGACTTAATGGGTCTGAGGTGGTCCTCAGGCACAGGATGCTTTGTCAGGTCCCAGAGAGTCTGTAGATCACAGTCTGTGGAAGAGTTGTCTGTGGTACAGCGAAGCAGTTCTTTCTTGAGTTTGAAACTGGGTATCGATGGCTTCCATTTTTCATGTAAGTGAACCAAATACTGCCTTAATTCAAGTCTGTGGTGCCAAGTTTATCCTACCTTAAAGAATACATTCCAGAAGCCCTGTGGAGAAAGCAGTAGGTCTTGAGTGTGAAAACCCCGAACGACAAAAATATTCCAATATCCGTGTGATCATGTTGTGCTTTGGCACCTACTGATGAGAAACACATGCAATAATGTGAGGACTCTGGGCTCACTTAACACTTTTAAATGCATTTATATTTCACTACCAGCATCTCTGCACACTCAAAATGTTGCTGAGTCCAAACTCGTTCTGCTCGCCGCACGACAGGCCAATAAATTAGAGACGAGGTGTTGGGGCAAGGAACAGCGACTTTATTCAGAGAGGCCGGCAGACTGAGAGGATGGCAGACTAATGTCTTGGAGAACTATCCTGCTCTGGTCAAAATACAGGCTCCTTTTATACCAAAAAAAAAAAAGAAAGAAAAAAGAAAAAAAAAAAAAAAAAAAACCAAGGGAGGGGGTGTGGTTGTTGTTGCAAACTTCTTGCTGCAGGCATTCTTTGTTCTTGCAGCCCTCCACCTGGGTCAGGTCATGGTGTCCCTGTAAACTTCCAACAAACAAAGGTTATTCTCTATTACAAAAAACATTAGTGCATTTATATGTGAAGGATACTGTTTCTTTACTCTGCATACAATGGATGAGGAAACCCTGTGAAAGAATTCCACCAGCTAACCCATTTGCTCCCCATCCTGCCTAAGGGCCCTTGACACAGAAGCTTGAATCCTTTGGGACTTGAGTTTGGATTCCCCAGAGACACACAGGGCTGAGTTATGTAGCTGCTTCACCCGTAAGTCTGTTTCCTCATCTGTACAGTGATGGTGGATAACATTTTCCTAATGGGTTTAAGGCAGAGATTGAATTCTGTGATGCACATACAGTTCTTGGCCTGAAGTAGACAATCAATATTCGTTTTCTTTCTCCCTTCAAAAGAATTAATGAAGTGACTCTTTCAGACACAGGAGACTCTGAGGCTTTATGCTTTCCCCCTTGATTTAGCTCAAATGACCCAGGCACTGTCCTCCTCTGCAGGAGACAGGGCGAGGGGCTCTCCAGCTGGGGCTGTGCTGGCGCTCTGTTGTCCTGTGCTGCTCCGGTGGCTGTCAGTTCACCAAGCATCTAGAAACCACAACAATCCTGGGAAAATCTGGTGCAGAATTCGAGTGGGCTCCTGTAGGTTCCTGGCGTCTGACATTTGTTCTTCATGTGAATGAAAACTATGGCAGCTATATTGATGCAGGAAAAAAGGATGTGGGATGTGAGGAGGGCTGTGTCCCAGGCCTCAGTTGAGCCCCTGGGATGTGTCCCACCAAGTATGGGTCCTTGGCTTCACGCTGTAAGGAATTCAAGAGTGAGCAGCAGTTGAGTACAGGTAGATTTATTTAGAGAGATTCATAGTGCAGAGAGTGTAGGCTGTTTCAGAGGGTAAGAGTAAGGCCACAAGGTGTGGGGGTTGGGTGCTCATATTAGAATAAAAGTCGGTACACACTCCATAGACAGAGTGCAGGCCATCTCTGAAGAGGAAGGAGCAAAAAAGGTGGCCACGAGGTGCGGTGTCGCCAGTTTTTATGGGCTTCGTAGCTTCATTTGCTAATAAGTGGAGGGACCAGTCTAACTAGCCTGGGGAAGGGGCTGGGATGCCCAGGAAGCTGGCCATTTCCCACTCTTTGACCTTTCGTGGCTAGTCTTAGGACTGTCATGGTGCCTGTGAGCATGTTATTCACCATGATAATATGTTACAATGGGCGTACATTGAAGCTCAGGGTCTACTAGAAGCCAAATCTCCCACCATCTTGAGCCTCAAGGCCTCCTGGGCTTTGAATCTTTCACCATTCTGCTGTTAATTGTTGTGTTATTCCTTGAATGGCTGTGCCCTGCCTCCTTCCGGTCTCAATATCAGTAAACTAAAGGATGCTGCGGCCATCAAGTCATCAGCCACTACCACCGCCCCGGCAGTGAGAGGAGGGAACTCAGGAAGGAGACCAGCAGGCTGCCCGGCCTCTCAGCCACCCCCAGGCGTGCAGTCTGAGGGAACTCAGGATGGGAGAGGACAGGACGCTGGCCCTAGACGGCTAGGTGCACATCCAAAGAGTGATTCCACTGAGCCCAGACCTTTGCACCCTCCCATGTGCGAAATCCCTTCCCTCGAGACGTCTGGTTTTCTTTAATTAACAGTCACCTTTTGATGTTCTGCCTACCTGGTCTCTGTTACAAAACCTCCTCTATATCCTGGCTCCTCGCCTGCCTCTTCAGGGCAGTCTTTTCGAGCAACCTGAGAGGCTGTGTCCTGGGCTCAAGTTCTCAGAAAATCCCCCGAACAAAATATAAATCTTAAGTTGTGCATATTTTAGTCGACACTCTAGAAAGATTCTCGGCCCTCGAGGAATGATGCAGAACAAACAAGCACCTCATCCCCTTTCCTCAGAGAGAAGCACAAGGAGCGTTACCCATAATTAGTGTGTTTTGTCTTAATGTTCCTGAGTCAAGCCTACAGATGGAGCCAAGCTGATGACATCCGCTTGGAACGTTCTTTTTTGCCCCCCCACCCCTCCACCAGGAGCTAGCGAGAGGAAGCTTCTGTTTCTCGCTTCCTCTGCAACTAGGCTACAATTTGACACTGAAAACACTCAGGCTTGAGGTTTAATTTGAATATCTGTGGTATAAAATTACCAGTGTTCACATGCCACAGCATTTTCCTGACAAATTAATTGCCAATAGAATTTTCCACAGCGGGTGGGTGTGGAGGGCAGTGGGGTGGCGGGATCAGTTTACAGGGTAATTACGGGCGCCCTGGGCCAAGGAGGAGCAGAGATGATGCCCTGGGGGCCGGTGTTGCGGGTGAGCAGCACCTGCTCCTTTGGCTGCACCGTAGATCCCAGGGTCTGGGAAAGACGCATCATTTGGAGGATTTGGTGTCTACCTCTGGATCTGTGGCTGCCAGGGGCTCTCTGAAGTCACCTGGGGGGGGGGTCGCCCTTACCTAGCTCTTAGGTCTTTGGTTCACTTTTTCAGCAACCAGAGTCCTCAAAGCATCAGGATAAAGAAGGCAAACAACAAATCGGCGAAGGGAGAGGGTAACCAAGGCTAAAAAGAGAGTCTTGGTTTTGGCTGGGCCTGAGGGAAGGGCCATTTTTGTTGACAGATCTGAGAGTACCCGGTCCCTTCTGAAAGACGTGGGAAAACATTCTGTCGGGATGAAGCATTTGACCTTTTGGAAGATAGTCTTTGCTCATTTCAAAGCTTTCATTGAAAAACCCTCCTTGCGAAATACATCTTTAGAGAAGATGGGTAGGTTCCTTTCTCAGCCTGAACCTCTCACAGCGGCTGCGGTTCTGTGTCAGACGCATTTCCTGCTGGCGTTGTTTTAATTTTTATTGTGCTTAATTGTAAAAGCAACAACAATGTTTTAAAAAAAAAAGCAGAGAAATGAATCAAAGCTGATAGAAACCCCCAGCAGGGTGAGGTAGCAGTGGAGGTGGTGAAGACCAGAATAGATAGAAACCCTTAACCGCCTCCTTACATTTTTCCAAGTACTTAAAATATCACCACTTTTATAGATTTCCTTTCATCTCAAGGGTATTTTTAGAAATAAAGGGTTATAACATTGTGTGACAAGAAAAAAAATACAACAGAAAACAGAGAAGTGCATAGATTTTATTGCATTAAGTCCAATTCTCAAGTTTTCCAGGTGATGTCAGTTGCTTTTAAAAATATTAAAGGTCCAGGGAGGATGAGAGCACAATTCTGGCATTCTAGCTCCAGGGATAATGGTACTGGGGAGAAGAGACCGAGGCCAACAAAGATGTTGGCCAAGGTTAATGAGCAAGGGTGTCACTTGTCTTCTTGCTGAATTTGGATCTCATCACTCAAATATAAGGCTTTTGCCACATCTTCCGGGAGACAGGTCCACTCTCTCAGAACTGTCACCAGGGTCATCTGTCAGAAGACACCAGAGATGGGGAACCATCTACTTCAGTCTTTCATTTCACAGCGGCCCACAGATGCTCAGGGACCTGCCAAAGATCATTAGGGGAGTTACTAACAGAATGAGGGCTGGAGCTCAGATGTGACTGTCGTTCAAGCAGCAATAAGTGGCTGTTATGACAGGGCTAGCCTCAGTTACTTTACCTGGATGTGCCTTGAGTCCTAAATTTGGAAATCAGATTTGCTCTACAAAATTCGCAGATTATTGTGATTCGATACACATGCCATGGTGTTAAATGTCCATCCACAGATGACTGGAACAAAGATGTGGTGTATATATACAATGGAATACTACTCAGCCATAAAAAAGAATGAAATAATGCCATTTGAAGCAATTTGGATGGACCTGGAGATTATTATACTAAGTGAAGTAAATCAGACAGAGAAAGACAAATATCATTTGGTATCCCTTCTATGTGGAATCTAAAAAAAAAGATACAAATTTTATTTACAAGCCAGAAACAGACTCATGAACATAGAAAGCAAACCGTGATTACTGGAGGGGAAAGGGATTGGGGGAAGGATAGATTAGGAGTTTGGGATTAGCAGGTACACATTATTGTATATAAATTAGATTAACAACAAGGACCTGGTGTACAGCACCGGGAACTATATTCAATATTTTGTAATTAGCTGTAATGGAAAAGAATATGAAAAAATATATATGCATGTATATGTATAACTGAATCGCTTTGCTGACCACGCTCAATAAAAATAAGAATTAAAGACAAAAGCAAATGCTATGGTGCTGACATTCAGGTGGAGCTGGGAAGGAGAAGAGAGTGGCTGTTTACTGAGCGTGTATTATTGTAAGGCATGTCCGTTTAGCTGTTGCATGTAAATCTCCTGTCTCTTTAATGAAATGGATTCGATTCTTGTTTTATAAATGAGAAACTCCAGGCTCAGAGAGGTTGAGCATTTTGTCCAAGACCTTTCAGCTGTCAGTGTAGGATTTGAACCCATAAGTACGCAATTCCAAGCCCATCTGTTCTTTTTCTATTCGCTCACTTTGCTTTACCCATTCCAGCATATGTTGTTACTCTTTCTAGCACCGAGCAAACCACAAAGCTGGTCAAGACTATCATCTCTGCCATTTGACACAAGCATTACAGAATGTCTACCAGATACTCAGCTTTGTGACGGGTGAGGGGAAGATACCAAAGGGATGTGAGACCTCTGTGTAATTGGTGAGGGCATCAGTTAAACAGGGCTTTCCATTGCAACTGGCAGGAAATTCAAACATCTTCCCATGGCTTACAAGGCCCTGTAGCCTTGCGGCTCACAGTGGGCTCCAGGCGCCACCAGAGTTAGCACCGCAGGCAGCGTCTGAGAAACGTGGAATCTCAGGTCCCAGCCCCACCCTACTTATTAGTCAAGACCCCCAGGGGATCTGTATTCACACTGACGTTTGAGATGGGAGCCTCAGCCCCTCTGATGCTATTGCCCAGCCAGAGAAGCCTCTTTTTTTGCCCCTAACTGTGAGGTGCCTTCCTCAGGGCCTCTGCCCTTGCTGTGCCCTTTGCCTGGCTGCTCTGTCCCCAAGTTTTTCATGCCTCTGTTTTGTCGTTCAGATTTCAGCTCAAGCCGTATTCCCCAGAGAGTCTAAGAGTGCTTCTGTTGCCAGAAGATCGGTCCCCTTCCTGAGGAGCCGAATAACTCAGAGTCCGGGTCTTGGAGCTTAGAAGAAAAGAGGCCGCTTTATTACTGTGCCGGGCAAAGGGGACTCACAGCAGGGTGGGGCCTTCAGAACTGTGAGCCCACCTTGGGGATGGGGTGGGGTGGGTATACAGCCAGAGCTCAAACAATAAAGCATCGATAACGATCGGCAGAATCATTTTCTCATCAGAAGTCTCAGAGGGGCGTCATGATGCCTCCAGGAGACCAATTCTATAGAGGCCAGTGGTTGTCACTCTTCCCATCTCTTTATCTCGTAGTCACCCCAGGTGTGGTCTTCTTGGTACTTAGCCTACTTTGTAAGGTTACAGTTCTGTGACCTTCTCCCTGGAGAACAAGTCAGAAACCAAGTACGATTATAGCTTTTGATTACTGGAATAAAGCAGGAACAGTAAGATCGATAGCTTTAGTTTTAACAACGGGCCTGGAACTGAGTAGTCAGGTCAGTTGACTGTTCTAAGGGCAAGCATAAGAATAAGCAATCTGTTAGCCTAAATGTGGCCATGTTATTAATCCTTCACTCCCTCCTAGGGAGTGGCATTGTGTTATATTTTCTCATAGTATTTATTATTCTCTGAAAGGATAACATTGCCGATTTATTTGTTTACATGTTTGTTACCTGTCTCCTCTCACTGGAGTGTTAAGCTCAGTGAATGCAGGAACACTCTGCTTGTCGGAGCCACTGTTTTACCCCCAGCATCTGGAGCACTGCCTGGCCTGCATTAGGTACTCAACACATCGTGGAAGGAAGCAACAATGGAAAGAATTTCATTGCTCTTGAAATCTCAACATTTTGATATTAAAAGCTAAGACCGTTTGCAAACCTTTATCTAACCAAACTACCAATCTATAGGACAGCAGCATTTTCTCTGACTGCTGGTTGAATGGTTGAAGATAAGTTCTTTGGGGCTGCAATTCATGAATCAAGGAATGTGGTAGGGAAGGAAAAAACTTTGTTTTCCAAACTTGGGCCAGTTTCATATAAATTGATTGAGTTAAGGTAGTGTCGACTGAAATAAGATGCACAACCTTAAAGTTGAGAGTTATGCTTTAATCAGTGGACATTTCTGAGGACTCGAACCCCTTCGAGCCGGAGCTTCCCAGACGGCTCTGAGGGACTGCTCTGAACAGGTAGGGGAGGAGCCAGGATGTACAGGAGCTTTACAGCAAAGACCAGGTAGTCGGAACATTAAGATTACTGTTAAAGGAGACCAGGCATCTCAAGTTAAAGAATGTAGCGCTTTTCTATGTACGGGAGGGAGCAGACATTTGGACTCATTGAATTCATTCCTTTGACAAGCACCTAGCTATCTAGGGCCAGTGTCCTGTCCCTTCTTATTCTGAGTCCCCTCAGAGGGCACCACTGTGAGTGGCTGCAGAGGTCGGGCTGCAGGCTTGTCCTCACCTGGGGGGGGGGGAGGGGTGGGGGGGTGGCCGCCGCTGATGACTTTGTGGTTTCAGCATTCTTTGTTTATTGATTTGGTTTGCAGTATTTTTTGTTCAGAGTAGCATCTGGGGATTTTTGACTTAACTGGAGGTGAGTTTTTCTCTTAATATTTTTTTTTCCAGCAATTCCGTTGAGAAATGCAGATGTTTACTTTTGGCACATGCAAAAAAAAAAAAAGTGATTGGAAACCTTCCCTTTTAATTTATGGGCACCTAGAGTGAAGCAGTTTATTTCTTGGTCAAAAACACCAGTTTGGAAAGAGTTCACACAACTTTATGAGCTGACTCTGCAAGATTACACTGCAGATCTTCTTGGAATGAAAGGCCAGGGTGACTGTCCTGAATTCTGATGAGACATCCTGGAAGAGTTCTCACATCACGATCTACAAAAGCCCTATAAAAAAGGAAATGAGAAGGAAAAATGATTTGGTACTTAATATGTGTCACACAGATGCAGGAATACGGATGTGGGGCGTGAGGAGGGCCATGTCCCAGGTCTTGGTTGAGCCCCTGGGATGCGCCCCACCAAGTGTGGGTCCTTGGCTCCGTGCAGGAAAGAATTCAGGCGAGCCGACAGATGAGTAAAGGTAGATTTATTTAGAGATACATCAAAAGGCAAGAGAAAGGCCACGAGGTGTCAGGGGTTGGGTGCTCAGGTTAGAGTAAAAATAAGTACACACTCCACAGAGAATGCGGGCCGTCTCTGAAGAGTGAGAGAGAGGGGGCCGTGAGGGGCAGTGTTGCCAGTTTTTATGGGCTCGGTAGCTTCATACGCTAATAAGTGGAAGGACCAGTCTAACTAGCCTGGGGAAGGGGAAGGGGCTGGGAATCCCAGGGAGTTAGCCATTGCCCACTCTTTGACCTTCTGTGGCTAGCCTTGGGACTGCCATGGTGCCTGTGGGCATGTTATTTATCATGTTAATATGTTACAATAGGCATATAATGAAGCTCAAGGAAGCCAAATCTCCCACCATCTTGAGCATCAAGGCCTCCTGGGGGTTGAATCCTCCCCCATCCTGATGTTAACTGCTGTGCTGTTCCTTGAATGGCTGTGCCCTGCCCCCTTCCTGTCTCAAGGCGACTTGGAAAACATGATCTCATTTTAATTCTCATAGCAACTTTATGAGGCAGTATTGCCCCCATTTTACAGAGTGAAAAGCCAAGATTAAGAGGCTAAGATTTGATCCAAATCTTGCAGATGGTAAGCGGGGAATTGGAATCTGTGTCCTCCCATCATCTTAAAGGAATGAATAATGAACAAAGGACATAAAGGAATGAACAATGAATGGAAAACATTTCATTGCTCTTGAAATCTCAATCTTTTGATGTTAAAAGCTGGGACCATTGGCAAACATTTATCAAACCAAACTACCGATCTTTGCATCACACAACCTCGCATCATATTAAAGAAATGCCCATTCTTGCTGAGACTCCCTCCTCCTCCATCTGCTGCCCTAACGAGGGTGACTCAGTTGCTGCCCTTTTACATGAAAACTTTTTTGTGTCTGAGATGAATTTTCTACTTTAGAAGAACGCCCCAGGGATCAATTGCATTATAAAGGCTTTATGAGAAAAACAGCTGTCATGGTGCGAAATCTCCAGCACCACGCAGACAGAAGATGCTCTGGTTCTGAGGGGAGGAAACTCGAGACTGTGGCATTCGTAGTCAGCAGATCCAACCAGAATGGAATTGATTAAGAGTTTGAGAGAGCAGCTATTATGGTTTCCCTTGCATACATGTGTGTCATTTTATGAGCCAGACAGGGACAGGCCTTGTCACATGGAGGTTCCTACTTTAGCCTGCAAATTCATGGTCCTGAATCGTCAGCCGAGGAGGAAAGAATTTCGTGGACAACGAAAGATACTCAGAAGACAGAGCCCTTGTTTCCGGTCACCTGAAGGCTGTGAGAGGAGTGGAGAGGGTTGCCAGGACAGCCCTCCCCATGAGATTCTGCCCCTAAGCCCCACCCCTAAATAGAGAGATTCTGGAGGCTTCATTTCCTGAGGGGCTCATTTTGCGGCTTTTGCCCTGGAAATAGAACCCCCGACTCTTATCTCAGTACCTACGCAGCGGGCCAAGCAGAGATTCCCAGGTGAGCCCAGAAGGCTGCCTGGGTTCCCAGGCGTTTTCTTTTCCATGCCGAGAAGACAGGGTGCAAAATTGGCCCTGAAATTCACCAAGTGCATTGAAATTTTCCACGGCAGTTTGGATCGCTCCCAGCAGACGGAGCTCGTCAGCAGCGTTCTGGCGAAGCACACCTTGAACTTTTCCCAGAAGAACCTCAGAAAGGTTTGGTTTATACTTAGACTCTTTCGGAAGACTGGAGCTTTGGTTAAAAAAAAAAAAAAAAAAAAAGATGCACTTTTGCTTCTTTCTTGATTCATGGTCCATTCTTTCAGACACCAGAATTCAAAGGGAAAGAGGGAAAGCTGCTTTCCTTAAGTTCACAAATTTTTTGTTAACTCTGATACTTTCCATGGCTCAAAGAGGGGAAAAAATTCGAGAATAATTCTTTTCAGTCTAGTCTCTTTGTTTTCTTTCCCACTTTTCTTTTCAGTCTAGTCTCTTTGTTTTCTTTCCCACTTCAAGGATTTGAATGTGCCCTGTCACCGCTCTGAACACATTGTGCTGCAGGTTTTTATTGGAGATCATTTGCTTACAACTCAAAGTCCCCTTCTTCTTGAAGCAGGTGTTTTTAGAAATGGTGGTGAGATGCTTATACATGTCTCCTTAACCCCTGAGATGCCTGAAGGTCAGAGTCTCAGCACCATGTCTACAAAATCTGGGCAGTGTATATACCATGGTTTCCATGGAAAATGGGTTCTGAATTCCTCTCCACTCAGTGGAGTTGCAGGGGCTGAAACTTTTCTCCTGGCACCAATAATTTGTCGGTTTGTTATCCTGGATTGTTGAGGGGGGATCTCAGGAGTTCTTACCTTGTGTCACTCTTAAATGGGCAAAGACGGGCGGTAACCCTTCTGGGGGGACCTGAGCTCTCTCCCCATTATTCTTCCAACCAGAAGACACCTTTCCTCAAAACCAAGCCTCCAGTTTTCAGTAATGGACTAATTCTGTCTTTGGCAGGTGCTACCCCATAGTAAATTACAGTACTGTAATCACAAATTTTATCCATTATAAAGGATATCAGGGTGTGTGTGTGTGGAATTGAAGTAGAAAAGTGCTTAAAATGCAGTTCAGAGTGTAGCAGAATCAGAGGAAAACTTCGATGGTGAGTAATTCACTGAAAAATCTTTTAGAAACTGCAGGTCGCTTTTATCATCACTGCTGGGACATACACCTAACTTCTGTGTAATAAACTGGTAATCTAGTGAGTAAACGAGTTATCTGAGTCCCATGAGCAACTTTTGCAATTAATCAAACCCAAGCAGGGGGTCGCAGAGACCTGATTTGTAGCCTGTTGATCAGAAGCACAGGTAACAACCTGGACTTGCGATTGGCATTTGAAGGAGAGGGCAGTCTTGTGGGACTGAGCCGTTAACCTGTGAAATCTGATGCTGTCTCTGGGTAGGTAGTGCCAGAATTGTGCGGGGTTGTAGGACACCCAGCTGGGGCTGGGGCATTGCTTGGTGTGAGGAAAAAAATTCACATATCAGAATTGGTGTCAGAACCATGTCACAGAAGTGCAAACTCAAGGCCAACGCATTTGAGTTTACTCAAACTTTAGATTGCTTATGATTCATCCTGCGATCTTGCTAAAAGGAAGATCCATTCTGGTTCAGCGCATCTTCAGTGGGGTCTGAGAGTTTTCATTTCTAACCCATTCCCCATGGTCCTAATTTCAGAGACTCTGTCTGAGTGGCCAGGGTCCAGATTTCTTTAAGGTCAAAAATGCCATGACTTTATGGTAGGGGGTATAGAAGGTGTAACTTTGTCACCATTCATTCATTTAGTGAATATTTACCTGGTGCTCAACATAAGTCAAGACCTGTGCCGGACGTTGGGATTGCAGAGGTGAATGTGGTCCAATCCCATTTAGAAAGTCACACCCTATTCAGGGAGACAGACATTGAAACAAACATTTTTCAAAATCACTCTGACCCAGATTCCTAAAACAGCTCTTTTCATTTTCTTAAAATCCTTATCTATTCTCTGGCTAAGTTCCTTTTGTTCACCCATCCTGAGGTTATCTTAAAAGATATGATGTCAGCGGGATGCTGATTGGCATGTCTCTAATGAAAAAACACCTGGGCTTAAGCATCACCGAGTTCACTCTGAGTCTCAGCTCTTTCACAGCCCTGAGACCCTGGTCAGAATCCTCGAGGCCTCAATTTTCCTGTTGCAAAATGGGGAGACTTATACCTTGCTCGCTTATCATGTGGGATTTTCATGTGGCTCAGACTGAGAATGGACATGAAATATGTTTGAAATTGTCAAAAGATGTCTAAATGTAAAGAGATTTTCAGTTTATCACGTGCCCAGGCGGTACAGTGTTATCTGTAATGGTGAAAAATATTGGCAATAAATGCAAATGTCTCAAAAATGGGACTGCATGAGGTTAAGGCCATAGGACTGGTTCCAGCCAATGGAACTAATTGTCAGTTCTAGGTCATGACCATGAAAAGCCAGTGTGCTTCTCCCGCCCAGCCTCCCCTGGTGCAGACGCCCTGAAGGCCACACAGACAAGATTATGGAACTTACATGTTGGGAGGAGCCCAGATTTCCAAGCCACTGTTTGGAGGAGGACCACATGTTCTATGTCACACTTTTTGAGAGGCTAAAATAAACTTTCGTTGTGTTAGGCTCTTGAAATCTTGAAGTATCTATTATCACAGAATAGCTTATCCCTTGCTGACTAAGAGTACAGTTAACTCCTTCAGACTTTCTGTGCATTTAGATATATAAGCAATTACAAAGACAGTATTTTTGCCATAAATGCTCTCTCACTGCATATACTGGATTGTAATTTATTATTTCTGCTCAATAATATATGGGAGATGTGTTTTACATTGTTTCATATAGATCTAGCTTGTTCTTTCAGTAGATACAAAGTATTCTTATGAGACAGCAGCCTTTCCTAGCTGATGTATTCAATTTCTCACTCTGGTTTTCTCAAACAAGGCTGAAATAAGCATATTTGGACCTGCCCTGTGGGATACACGTGGACGATTGTTTAGAATCGACACTGAGAAGGACAACTGTGGAGCTACAGTGCATATGCATTTCAAATGTCAATAATTACTGCCCAAATGCCCTCCAAATTAACTGTTTTTGTATTAAGTATTTGTACAGGGTTTTTTTTTTTTTTCTGGTTTTTGCGTTAAGTACAAACTGAATTTATACTCTCACCAGCCCAGTGTGAGAGTGCTCATACCCCACGGCTTCATATTCCTCCTGAAGTAAGAATATCTAAAAATCATTGTTTATCTGTTTCTGTGTAACCAGCTACCCCCAAACTTAGTAGCTAGAAACAACAATCATTTTATTACTTCTTGTGACTTTATAGCCTCACTGGACTCAGGTGGGTGGCTTTTCTGCTTTTTGTGTCCAGGGCCGGGCTGCGGTCATCTGGGGACTCAGCTGTCCTGCATGTCTGAGGCAGGTCGATCTCGTGGTCGCCAGTGTGTCTCCTCCGGGTGGCTTGAAATCTGGTAGAAAAGCGGCTGGACTCCTGGAAAGGAAGCAGAAGCTGTCCGTTCTCTTAGGGCCTGGGCTCTGAAGTCCCAGAGCATCGTTTGCCCCATATTGGTCAAAACACTCCCAGAGCAGCCCAGCTTCAAGGGCAGAAGGACTCGGAAATTGGTGGCCATCTTTGGAGACTATTGACACAGTGACTGTATATAACAAACCAATATTTTTATCTGAGAGTTTGAACAAAATTGAAAAAATGGTATCTATCTGCAGAACTTCCAATAAACTAGTAGAGCTTCATGTCTGGGATTTTTTTTTAAGTTCTTTTTTTTAAATTGAAGTCTCATCAGTTTACAATGTTGCATCAATTTCTGGTGTACAGAACAATGTTTTAGTCATACATGTACATACATATATTCCTTTTCATATTCTTTTTCATTATAGATTACTACAAGATATTGAATGTAGTTCCCTATGCTGTACAGCAGGACCTTGTTGTTTATCTATTTTATATATACTAGTTTGTATCTGCAAATCCCAAATCCCGAACTTCCAATTTATCCCTTCCCACCTCCTTCCCCACTGGTAACCATGAGCTTGTTTTCTATGTCTGTGAGTCTGTTTCTGTTTTGTAAGTAAGTTCGTTTGTGTCTTTCTTAGGTTACACATATGAGTGATATCATATGGTATTTTTCTTTCTCTTTCTGGTTTACTTCACTTAGTATGATATTCTCCATGTCCATCCATGTTGCTGCAAATGGTGTTATTTTATTCTTTTTTTTGGCTGAGTAGTACTCCATTGTAGAAATGTACCACAGCTTCTTTATCCAGTCATCTGTCAGTGGACATGTAGGTTGCGTCTGTGTCTGGGCTATTGTAAATAGTGCTGCTATGAACATTGGGTGTATGTGTCTTTTCATGTTAGAGTTCTCTCCAGATATATGCCCAGGAGTGGGATGGCTGGATCATATAGTAAGTCTATTTTTAGCTTTTTGAGGAGTCTCCATACTGCTTTCCATAGTGGCTGCACCAAATTACATTCAAATGCGGAATTCTTGATGATCAAGCGAATGTGCTCTGGGCTAATCAAGTTGGAGAAGTAGGAATGCTATCAGCTTGAAGGTCAGTCATCCTACCAGTGACTATGCACGTCAAGGTGGAACAAGCTGTAATTTCTTCACTTTCTAATACTGTCTGAATATACCAGGTGAAAAGAAAATGAGGAATCAGGTTCAGGCTCACTTCTAGTTATCAGGTATTTGGGAGCCTCAAGGTTAGGCGTGATGGGAAGCATTCAAAATAAATGATTCAGACGTGAGCCAGGACTGCATCGTTCAGAGTGACAGCTCGTTAATTACTCTCCTCTCCAGAGCGAGGGAGGGGGAGGAGGTGAGGCAGATGAAGGGGGTTGTGGCGGGAGGGCAGGGCAGGGGCAGGGCAGGGGCTGGGCAGGGGCTTGGAGCCAAGTCCACTGATGCCCCAAGTATGCCGGATGGATCAGGAAGACCTTCCTGACTTGGGGTTTGATTTAGTTACACCATTGAGGGTGGCCTCTGGAATGGTGGGAAGAAATAAGAACCAGAGTTTGGGCTCGAGGGGAAGAAGGTATTTACCATCTCCATCTGCTCATGGCTCCAAGAAAGGATGCTTCCTTTCAGCCTCTTCTAGAGAAGATGTCTATGAAAATATTCACAGTCTTGGTTGTATTATCTTAAATTTGCTGGAATAAGACCATTAAGCACCAAATTTAGGGCCTCCTAAAATGTTGGGACACTGAGTTAGAAATACAAAAAGTTGGGGGAACAGGTATAGCTCAGGGGTCGAGTGCATGCTTAACATGCACGAGGTCTTGAGTTCAACCCCCAGGACCTCCAATAATTTAAAAGAGAGAGAGAGAGAGAAAGAAATACAAAAAGTTTATTGAGGAGTAACACCTTTGAAAGGGAAAGAGAGTGTAGGGTTGGACACAGAGAGTTTAGACTGTGATGCTGAAATGGCAAAGCCTCCGCTGGCCCTGTGGGGAGTGTGGGTGTGGAGGAAATTGTCCATATGAGAAGTCCCGCATTGGGTGGACATGGCTAGTTCTTGTGCCCCGTGTCTTGCTTAATTATGAGCTGGGAGCTTCGCCTGGGGTAGCAAGACCTCAAGCACCATTGCTTTAGTCAGTCCTTGCCTGGGGACTGTCCCTGGGATGGTGTGGCCCTGGCTGGGAAGTGGAGGCAGACCGCGGGAGGACTTAACAGCTGGGAGCTCTCCAGCTGGGCAGCGAGCTCTCTTGAAGGTGGAGGATCTGAGTGGTGTTTCTCTGTGCCCGCCACAAGTACCTTTTCTTCCTCCGTTGTTTTCTTTTTGCAATTTTCTTTAAAGCTGCGTTGCAAAAGCAAGATGCTCTCTGCTGGCAATTTCATCATCAGATTCTTGGTTGCAAGTATTAGAGAGAGACTTGAACCTGTGTAGGAGAAAAGGGGAGTTCACGGCTCATGTCATCAAACCAAGGCCAGAAATGACGGAAACTAGAATCTCAGATGCTCCCAAGGTGGTCCCTGCCTTTTCCCCCAACACCCCCTGGTATGGTGGGGTTTTCTTCAAGAGTGCTGGAAAACATATCTGCCCTGTGGTCACCATTCTCTGCTTCTGCAGACAGAGGAGAAGGGTCTCCTCCTCTTGGTTTTAATTTTAAAAATCTCAAGAAAGGTGTCCACTGGGCCAGCTGGGGCTGTGTGCCCACCGCTGAGGCAGCCCACTGCCAAGGAAGCCCGGTGGAAAGCTGGCAGCCCCCGTGTAAACTACGTGGTCAAAAGGGCGCTTCCCAGAGGCAGGGTGCCTGCCTGAACCCCACCACACACTTCCCTAGGCCCAGTGTTCCTCTTCTAGTTGTTTCCAGCAGACACTCAGTTTAAAGGTGAATGAATTCTCTGCGTTAACCAGACTCTTGGAGCGGCATTTAGGCTGCTCGAGCCTTCCTAACTTAAGGTCAGTGTTTCTCAGCTGTTTCAGTTGGCGTCCTTTTGAAAGAACATTAAGAATGTCCAAACCTCAATCCTCCCAGATGGCAGAGATGCGAACACTCTGCCCTCCCCGACTCCATTGAGAACCTCTACAACTAAGAAGATTTGTGGTTTTATTCTTCTATGGTTTTGGTATCAGTTGGGTATTGCAGGAAAACAAAGTATTCCAAGACTCAGTGGGTTCGAGCAACAAGCATTTATTTTGGCTCACAAGGCTATGGGCTGGCTGGGTGCTGTGGGGTGGGTGGCCATGTGGATCAAGGCTGTGTTTGCTCACATGTCTGGCTGTTGGTTGGTTAGAGGCTGGTCTAGGATGGCCTCATCTGGGACAACAGGGCTCTGTGCCGGCTGGGCTCTCTTCCTCCAGCAGGTTAGCTCAGGCTTGCTCGTGTGCTGGTGACAGGCTTCCAAGGGAATGGGAAGAAGCCTGCCAAGCCTCTTGACCTAGGCTTGGACCTGGAAAAGTGTCAAAACAGGCTCGATCTAAGGGACGAGAAAATAAACTCTACCTCTTGATGGAAGGAGCTGCAAAGCCACATTGTAAAAATGCAGATAGATGAAGACACATGAAGAATTATGGTCAGTTTCGCAAAAAAATTGACCACTGCTTCACCTCCCAGGACCCCCCTTATTATGAAATGACAGACACTCGGCACTAACAGGTCACTGCAGCAGGTGATGGAGCATGTGTCCTCAGAGACAGGACTTGGGTTTAACGCATGTGTCTTTTTTAAATTAAGCAATCAATAATATGATGAAATACTGTCTTCTAAAAATGATGGAAAGGATAAAAATACCCAGGAAAGAGGGAGGGTGCAGCTCAGTGGTAGAGCATGTGCTCAGCATGCATGAGGTCCTGGGTTCAATCCCCAGCACCTCCATTTAAAAAAAAAAAAATCAGGAAAAATTGCCTCCTAAGACCCAAAGTTTTGGTAGTAGGTGATAGACCGGTGTGGTTCCAGATTTGGGCTGTGTAACAAACTAGCCCAAAACTCAATGGCATAAAATAACTATCTTCTCATACTCACAGATTCTGTGCATCAGGAATCCAGACAGAGCACAGACTTCTCTGATGATCCTTGATGTCTGGGGCCTCAAATCCAAATTCTGGGCGTCTCTCAGTGGCTCGAGGGCAGGACCTGAGGACGTGTTCACCCACATGTCCATCCTGGCTGTTGGCTGGACCCCAGCTGGGCTCTCACCTTGAACACCTGCATGTGACCTCTGCATGTGGTCTGCTTTGGGCTTCCCTACACTTGGTGATGAGATTCCAAGACCAGTGTCTCCAGGGGACACGGTGGAAGCTAACGGAATTTTCACGATGTCACACCAGAAGCTGCCTGGCATCACTCCTGCTCCGTTGATTGAGGAAGCCACGAAGATCTGCCAGAGTTTGAGCGGAGGGGACTCAGCACTCCCTGGAGGAGCATCAGGGCACCGTATAAGAGGGATAACGCGGTCATTTTTGGAAAGCGCAGCCTGTCACAAATGCCCATTCCTTTCTTGTGATTTAGTGCCTGGGCTCGTGATAACCAGCATCTTTGCTGGTGCTGGACTCTCACGACATCAGCACCGTCCTGGACATAACAAGAGCCTCTGGCAGATCTCATCCTAAAAGAGCACCCTGAGGCGGAAACCAAGTGGCCAGAATCCCAAATCCAGCTCTGCCACAACTCGCTGGACCTCAGCACCTCATCTATAAAGTGCAAGAGGTCTAAGAAGTTAAGAACTCTGTTCTTAAGTTACTGGGGGAAGGAATTTGCTCCTTGGGCATTAAGTTGGATTCTCAAACCTCATCAGAGGTGATCTTTATACCAGGCATTGCACGCCTCCTTTTTAGAGAAACTCCCCTCGCCCAGAGAGCGCGGTCTTCTGTGCCACGTGGCCCTCCTCCCTACCCACCACCAGGCCAGTTCTTTGTCCCAGGGAGCCACCCGCCTAAGCTCCTCCTCCTGGGGACCTGGAGTTTCAGATGAGGGGTGGCTAGGTGATGCTGTGTTGGAGTGACAAGTCGTGTTGAACTGTTAACTCTTTCTCCCCATAGACCGCTGAAGCACACAACGTTGTTTTGCAGAAATACAGGAGTAAGGCCTTTGTGAAGGCAGAGTCAGAGATGAGAGAGAGAAGGAGGGGCCGGTTGAGAGAGAGAGAGAGCTGGCGTGAGTAACACTGCTCATGGTTTTATGGTCCCTGGTTTCAGCCTCTTGTAAGATTGAGCTGTGCTTTACCCATTTCAGTTCTAAGAAATCCTTGCGGTTTCTAGAAAGCTACCCATGTGCCAGAGAAATACAAATCGCATTCTATTCTTTTCAACAAATCATGCCAGACCAAGAGGCATGTTCCAACTTCAGTGTGATAAACTTGACAGTGTGTAACCCAGGTGAGACCCATCCGTTTCAGGACACTGTCCTCTCCCAGTTCTCACCAGTCGCAGCCTGGTGCCCATATTGTCAAACCTTGGCTGAGTCTCACCCTGCAGGTTATTATTCCATGAGGACACAGAAGAGGGAAGGAGAAAAGTTGCAAATATCATCCCTGGAAGAGACCTTGGAGATGGGCTAGAGACCAGGCCCCTCATACTGGCGGGAACTGAGCGCAGAGAGACTTGCCCGAGGTTGTAGATTAGTCATCAGTAGAGCTGGGATGAAAAATCACATCTGATTGTTATTTCAGCTGCTGTCTGACTTTAGATCAGCCGGGGCTACCTCGGAGAAGGACAGCAGCTGACTGCGCAATCACACTCGTCCTCTGCACGCTTTTCTCTGCACCTCTGTTCTCATGGGAGTCGGGCTCTGTAGGGAAATCTTTCCTTACTGTTAGCAGGGGCAGACGTTGGTTATTACCCTGATGCAGGGGCCGTAAGTGCCAAGCAGGATAAATGAGGCTCATTTTCCGGGTAAAATTAAATTTGTGTAAGCCCAGTGTGTTCCTGAAAACGGCAGCAACGCAACTGAGGTTGTATCATGCACAAGCATCGAAAGCCCTTGCCCACCTTCCCAGTGGGAGAGGGGGATTGATGTGGTGTCACCTAGTTCCGTGACTTTGATTACATTGTACCCAAAAGACAAGGTGTTTCTATTAAAGTTTATATTCTGGACTATTTTAAACATAGACAAAAGGGCACAGAAATAGTGAAACGAGTCCCCAGACAACAAAGTTTTTTTAAAAAAGCTTTATTAATGTAATTGGTGTAGAGTACACAGGTCAGCCCCTGGGGACAGAGCAAGGGGGAGGAGAAAGGGGAGCAGATGTGGAGGAACACACGGAATATTCAGCATGTTAATACTGACATAAAATTCAAAGCAACACAGTAGAAACCATCTGTCCTTTATTGAACACCAACTATGGACCTAGCATAAGGAAATGACATAAAGCCAAGGCTGGTGAGTTAAAAAAAAAAAAGTAGTTGGACACTCCCTGCATTCTCTTCTCTTTTCCCTGTCTGCAGGCGACCCACGGCAGCTTTCTGTCACTGTAAATTTGCTTACATTTTCTAGAGGTTTATATAAATTTAATCATTATGCACTCATTTTAGTGTCTAATTTCTTTCACTCAGCATAATTATTTTGAGAGTCATCTATGTTGTGTGTATCAATGGGTCATTCCTTTTTCATTGATGAATAGTATTCCACTGTATGGATATACCAGGGTTTCTCTACCTAGTCACCAGTTGATGAACATTTGCATTGTTTCTCCCTGGTGGTTACTGCAAATAAATGTGGACATTGGTGTGAGTCTCTTTGGGGACGTATGCTTTCTTTCCTTTTGGGTAAGTCCTGGCATGAAATGACTGTATTGTATTTTAGGTGCCTGTTTTACCTGTTAAGGAATCGCTAACCTCTCTTCCAAAGTAGTTGTTGCGTTCTGCATTCCCACCAGCGGTGTTGGAGAGTTCTAGTTCCTCCATATTCTTGCCAACATTTGAAATGGTCAGTTTTTAAAGTTTTAGCCCCTCTAATAGATATGCAGTGATATCTAATTGAAATTTTATTTTCAATTTCATATTTAAATTATAATTATGTTGATCATCGTTTATGTGCTTATTTGGCATCCATGTATCTTCCTTGATGAATTGTATATTTATATCTCTTGCTCATTTTTAAAAAATTGGGTTGTTTGTTTTCTTGGTTTTTACTTTTTATAGTTCTTTATGTATTTTGATTTGTGTTCCTTATCAGAGATATACTTTGCAAATAATTCTCCCAATCTGTGGCTTGTCTTTTCATTCTCTTAATGGTGGTTTGCGAAGGGCAAGCATTTTGAATTTTTGTAAAAGGTCTGACTTATCAGTTGTCTCTTTCCTGGATCATGCTTTCAGTATCATGTCTAAGACGTTTCTGCCTAACTCAAGATCACAAAGATTGTCTCCTATGTCTTCTTTAAGAATTTTTAGTTTGAGGTTTTATGTTTAAGTCTATGTTCCATTTCAATTAATTTTTATGTATGGTGCAAGATTGAATCAAAATTCACTTCCTTTGCATAGCCAATAATGCTGGTAGCACTTGATGGCAGGATGATCATTTTTCCAGTAAATTGCCTTTGCATTTTTGAGAATAATCCTGGAAGAGTCAAGGAGAAGATGGCACTTGATCCAGACTTGGAAGGATATATAGTCCTGAGGGAGGCAGTCTCATGCCAGTGGCCTTTCAACTCCCACTTGGCCACATAAGGATGGGCCTTGGGCCTTAGCAAGAGTCAGCTGTGTGGGCTTATCACCTCATGTGGGACCATCCTTCCTGGTTTCAGGTGCAATGAGAAGCCTTGTCTCTGCTGAAAGTGTCACGTAACACCTGACCAGCCCCACAGTTATATGTGTCCTCTATGAGGAAGGAAGGGTGAGTTTCCTTCCGCTGCACACAAGAGGGGTGCACACAGGCAGACTGTTGTGTATTGGCTGCACCGAGAGTCCCGTTGGCCACGAGGGACAGACATCCACTATTGAGCAATGTCTTCCCTATGTAAGGAAGGTGTGATTCCACCCAGTGTGTGACCGTGTTGTGTTTTCCTTGGCAACTCTGATAACAAAATGCCGTGGGTAGAGGGTTTAGAGTCCTCCACTGAGATTGGTAACCAGTGCATGGCGTTCTGCTCCCTTGGGATTAATAACTGGTTTGTGGCATTTCCTTTACAACTAGGACTGGACCATAACATTTGGGTGAAAGGAAAGTTGATGGCCAGGAAGTTAGAGTGAAGAACTCACAGGGACACAGAGCTGTGTGAGTGAGACCCTTAAGAACCTGGTACTAGAGATCTTTCTAAATGCATCTCCTCTTGTTACACGCAGGCTTAAAACCCTCCATTGGCTTCCCATCACCTGAGACAGATCTGACCTTGACCTATTCTGTATTATTCCCTCAGGTCTATTGTCCCAACTCAAGATTCAGATAAACCAAGTGGTTTCCAGCTTTCTCTGTCTAGTCCATAGGATTTGATACATCCTGGGAACCTCTTATTTCTCTTAGGACTCAGCCTTTTTTTGGAAGAGTGATTTACTTATTTATTTAGTTTTATGGTGGCAAGGGGTGGGTGGGAGGTAATTAGATTTATTTATTTATTTATTTTTAGAGGAGGTTCTGGAGATTGAACCCAGGACCTTGTGCATGCCAAGCATGCACTCTACCACTTGAGCTGTACCCTCCGCCTCTTAGGGCTCAGCTTTTGAGCTTTCTTCAAACTCCAACTCTATGCACCTATAAGTTATGTTGCTAATCAGGGTTGGTTACATAGTTTGCAGAGCCTAGTGGAAAACAAAACTGTGGGGTCCCTTGTTCAAGAAGTAGGAGGAAAGGCGCCATTAAAGGTACTACAATATAAAGCTTTCTCTTTTCTTTTATAGTCTCTTGACTTGTCTATTTGTTTTCTGTTTGCTATTTAAAGTCATTCTAAGTCAAGAAAATTTAAATTTGACAGTGTTAATGAACATGACCACTGCCTTCTTCCTGTTGTTTGGTGTGCCTGTGGTTAGAACTTTCGGTGTGGCCTCTTGGAGCTGTCAGCCATCCTTCCTCTACTCACTTACTCAACTGTAGATGGACAGTTTTACCATGTACTCACTCTGAGTCTCACTGAGTTCTCACACATTCTGAGTCCACTGGAAGTAGTGGGTCCCAGGGCATTACAGATGCTGTGTATGAATGAGGTAGCAGGGAATGGTGGACATGCATGTCACACATACCTCCTTCTGCCCATGGACATGCCATTGTTTCATGAAAATTCACTTACAAAATGCAGATCTGAAGATAAAATTACCAAGACTTTCAAGATAGTGACAGTAGAGCAAAGAACCCAGTCCTTCCTAGTGTGAAGCCCTGTGTGGCTGCATAGGTCACTCGCCCGTGGAGCCAGTCCTAGTGGTAATTCAGAGCATATAATACAATAATCATTGTATCATAAATGCCTGATATTGTAGTTGAGTTCTGGGAAGTTGCACTACTCAGGTTCTCCAGAGAAACAGAATCTATCTACCTATTAATCTGTCAACTTATCAATCAATCCATCTGTTCATCCATCCATCTATTCATCTATCTATCCACCCATCCATCCATCCATCTATTCGTCCATTCATCCACCCACCCACCCATCCATCCATCCATCTATCCGTCCATCCATCTATTGGTCCATCTATCCATCCATATATTTGTCTATCCATCCATCTATCCATGCATCCATGCATCCATCCATCCATCTATCCATCCATCTATTTGTTCATCCTTCCATCTATCTATTCATCCATTCATCTATCTATGTATCTATATGCTGGGGACCCAGGGAAGAGTTGATGTTGCAACTCAAGTCTTACAGCAGTCTGGAAGCAGAATTCCTTCTTCCTTGGGGGACCTCATTTGAACTATTTGAGCAAAAGCTGAGTGTCATAGCCTAGCCAAGTTGACATGTGCTGTCAGTAATCATGGAAGTAGGCTTGGAAAGATATCAGTGTGCAGGAGGTTTATTAAGGAGCTCTTTGGGATCAATATTTGTGGAAAGGAAGGGAAGGATGCAGGATTGGTCAGAGGAAGAAAGCGAGCCATAATATAGCCTCAGTGTCAGCCAACCCATGGGAAACTCTGAGGAGAAGTGACCCGGTTTGGCGAATGGGGGCTATGCCTTTGTATGCTTAAGTTGATCCATTATTGGATATGAACCCCCACGAGTAGGCATGACCATGAGCAAGAGGATTCTCTTCAATCCCCATGCTCCCTCTAAGGGACTGACCTACTTCTGGCAGCAGGAGCAGTAGTCTTGACACCAAAGGGGGATCTGGGTGCCACACAACAACATCTACTATGTTTACCCCCCCTTTCCTGTCGCCTTCGCACCCCGGCACCCGCCTCCCTCCCCACAGACAACATCATTTTGAAGATCAGCATTTCCTTGCACTTCTTCTGTATTTCCAACACATAGCCCATTGTCTGGCACAGAGCAGGGCACTCAGGAAAACTTTGTTAAACAAATCAACAAAGATCTTGAGCAAAAAAAATAAATTGTCCCCATTTTTATTTTTTGATTACTTATTTTTTTAATGGAGGTTCAGGGGACTGAACCCAGGACCTTGTGCATAGTGATCTCCTCTAACATAAAGGAGAGAGAGACGAGGATGACCGTGAATGCTTGTACGGCTTTTCCCAGTTTCCACAGCTCTTTCACGTTTGTCTCACTTAGACTGCACCACATCTTGGTGAGGTAGGGGAGGACTGTTCTCATTTTCTAGATGGAGAAACTGAGGCTTGGAGAAACAAAATGGCTTGCCTAGAACCACAGAGTCAGTGAGTGGCTTTTGCCAGATTTCCTTGGCCACAGCGTGGAGCGATCGTGCTGGGTCAGCTAAGGGCGTCCCATCCTTCTGCTCTGGCTGTCATAGTGGTGCTCTGATGCCGGGCCTTCCTTAAGCTGCTCTAAAGATGCTACTGCCGTGTGTTTCCAGTAGCAGCAGGAGTTAAGGGAGAGCCACCTCCTGGACTTTCCTGTGACTGCTGGTGTCAGCAATGGTTTAGGTGACCTCCTCAGGGATGGAACTAGTCCCTTGTCCTCTTCACTTAACTACCCAAGCTAACTGGCTACCGATAAGACAGGGTCAGGCTTGAGGCTGTTAAGAGGAGAGAGATTTGCAAGAGCTCTTCTTGAACAGTTTCTCCTTTTACCTCCATGGTGCTGACCTTTAAAAACTCCTGCAGACCATCGGATGAAAATAAAAATAGCCTTTCTTGGCATTGAATAATCTGATTTCCCTTGACAAAGAGGTCATAGATTCCCCTCTTTGGATGGTTTCTTCTTTTTGATTAACTAGCCAAATCTGTTGAGAAAAGAGTGTTCAACTCTTTGGAGGGAAAAAATGGAAGTGTTTAGGTAAAGGACATCTTTTTTTAAAGCTCCAAAAGTGACCTCCATTTGATCTTATACAACCCATAAAGTATAGATCTGTGGGTTGAAATGATAGCAGTAGAACTAAACTCTATTTTTTGAAAGCAAATAAGATGTACCAGATATGTCTTCTGGTGCTTGAGTGTGCTCTTAACAAGGAAATTAAAACCAAAAGTCAAGAGCCCATTCCTCAGAGCTCTTAAAGCTGTCTGTGATGTAATGGGAAACCAGCAGATTCAGGTACAAGTGGACTTTAATCTATTTACTAGCTCTGTGACTCTAAACCTTAGTTCCTTAACTATCAAAGGAGAATGAAAATATATGCCTAACTGAATTACTGCTCAGGTTAGAAAAAATGCAAGTGAAAGTTCTCTTCAAATAGGAATGTGATTTTCACTAAAGTACTTTACTAGTTGGAGCGTAAATAAGCATGAAAACAGACTTCTTTTTAATTTTTTTTTTTCAGTTTTTTTGGGGGAGATGGAGATAATTAGGTTTATTTATTTATCTACTTTTTGGAGGAGGTACTGGGGATTGAACCCAGGACCTCACGCATGCTAAGCGGGCACTTTACCCCTGAGCTGAACCCCTAGCCCCCAGGTGACTATCTTTTGATAAGTAGATTTCATGTGCCATTTGCACATTTTTTGTTATAAAGTATCTGTTCAAATATTTTGCCCGTTTTTAAAAATTGGGTTGTTTGTCCCTGACGGCTTTTAAAAATAAAACTAAAGCAGAAGAGAAAGTATCAGAGAGTGTTGCATGTGCTATACTTTGTTTCATTAAACTTACTTCAAGATATATACACATAACCAACCACATGCACATGTTTTTATATATATACACACAGCATTGCAATGTTACATGCATCTATTATCACTTAATACAAGATTTCTTCTCAAGTGATAAAAATATTCTTGGTATTTTCAGCCCATTGAAAGTTGAGTTTTCTAATGCTTGCAGCTGGAAGCCTGTCTGTCTGCTTATACATCCATAGTTCTTCCCTGGGACGACCTCTTCACATCCCACTTCTTACATTATGCATGGATTTGGACGTGTGCATTTGCATAAACATACAGGAGACCGTTCATTTTGCTCGGCTGATTGCGAAGTGTGTGATTGCTGAAAAGTGTAAGTCATCTCTAGCTGTTGACATTTGGGTTCGTAAGTGTAGGTGAACTTCCCTTTGGCAATAGAGCCTCAGCAGAACCTGGGGTCTGCCAGCCACAGGGATGGCCTTTCTCTCCCATCTCGTCTCCATGAGAAAAGCCATATTTCCTAAAGGAATCCTTGCGCAGGTCCCAAAGGAGTCAAGTCTGTGTGTGGAAGCAGGAAATTGGAGGCAGCCTGGTTTATTCATTAGGGAAATTAAGAAATTAAATGTAAACCCAGCCACAATGGGTTCTGTCTACTCTGAACTCCAAGCTCAGGGCCTTTACAGGGGGGCTCTGACCTGCCTGAACACCCCTCCTCCCTACTGCCAAGCTACATCTTGACCATTTTGGGGTCTCAGCTTAGGATCCCCTCCACAAACAGGCTTTCCTTGATGGTGAACTTTGCCCCCTTATTCCCCTGTCTCAGAGAATCCTCTTTTTTTTTTTTTTTCCTCTTTACAGCAGAGGCTCTCAGTGTGGAGTGGAGAAGGGGAATTTTGCCCTTTTGCCCACACCTCGAGACATTTGGCAATGTCTAGAGACATCTTCAGCAACTTCGTTGGGGAGAGTGCTCCTGGCATCTCTTGGGTAAAGGCCAGAGATGCTGGTAAACATCCTGTGTGCCGCGGACAGGTCCCCAGTGGGCAGTGTATGCTTGTCTAATGTCTGTCTCCCTCACTAGACTGAAAGGGATGGTAACTGGTTTGTCTTTCCACTCCCAGGTTATAACATATTGCAGGTTGTGTAGAAGGTGCTCACAAAGTTTTGTTCAGTGAATAAGATAATCCCCAATGTAATTCACTCACACATACTCATTTACTAAGTGTCAGGCACTGGCAAACCAAGATGAATAGACACCAGATCACATTTATATTTATCTTTTGGGTCATTTATTGTATTTACTATGCACATATTGAGCTAAGTCTCCTATGTAATTCCCCCATGTATGCTTGACAAGAACCCTACAAGGTGGGTGGGTTATTATTTATCATCATTTTCCTCTGGATAAGACCCAGAGGGGGTAGTCGATTTGCCCAATAACACACAGCAAGCAAGTGGAGGAGCCAGAAGGCTACTTGGGCTGCACTGAATTAGCCATATCATGCTGTTGATTGCTTTTGAATTTGCTGTCAGCCAAGACTTGGCAGTTTTGTTTTATCAGCTGCTGTTGTTGGCACCAAAATGCAAAAACCCTGAGAGGTAAGAGGGCTTGGGTATACTGTAACCGTTTTAAGAATGAGGAAAAGGGGGGAAGGAAGAGCGGCTGACCTGTCCCAGGACGCAGAAAGAGGTAAAACCAAGAGAGGAAACAATAAGTCGAAGATCACAAGCCAAAGACGGGAAGGCACAGACCTGGGGCGGAACAAGCTGGGTTTACTGGTGTTTGTCTCAGCAGGGGAGGACACACGGTGGGGAACGAGGGGTGTTTCTGTACGTGGAGCTTGTTAACAGGATTGGGCTGGGATTGGGAGCGCTGGGGGAGGCTTCAGGGAAGCATCCTGGGTTGAATGCTCTTAGGAGAGATTTCAGATAGCTACAACTGCGTATTTTAATGCCTTTTATTCAGGAGGTAGGAGGAATAGAGTGCGGATAAAGCTGTCATTGATAAATGTGCGGCAGGCTCTCACTTGAGCCATGGCAGCAGGTTATTTCTGGGGCTTGCACACCATCCTGGAGAGGTCCTGTTTTTGTCTTCAGCGTGAGTCACCTTGTGAGGTGTTCATGTTCTGTGAAATTGCTAACTAGAGGATCCGGGCTCTTCCTGTGAGTGCCAGCCAGCCAAAGGCGGCAGCTGCCAGCAGCTGCGTGTTTTTCTTTCTGAAAGGTCTTGGTACGTCTAATTCAGTGATTTCACTGACTACACTGCCGCCGACACGCAGTCTTCCTGGTGCTGTGTCCAGGCGCACAGGTTTCCAAGACGGGGCCACGTGAGTGGGGGCGGGGGTGTGTGTGTTATGATTTGCCCCCAGTCTCACTGCCAGGCCAGCAGCACACCGGTCCTTCCAGCTGTTCCCAACACGCAGTCCTCAGTGCCTAAGCCTTCTCTCCTCCTGATCAAAACTTGCTGCCCTGGGAGACTTGAAACGGACACTCCTTGGATGATAAATGATGGATAACATCCCCAGAGCCCCTTTGCAAAAACAAGGTATCAATGTTGTATCATCTCCCGGGGACTGTGGAATTCTCACCAGGTTATTTTTCAAAGTCTTTTATTTTCATCAGACAGGTGACAAATGCTCACTAAAGGAGAAATAAATAGAATCGTAAAAATTCAAAATAAGTCTTTTAGAATCTCACCACCTGAAGAAAAACACCATCAATATTTTTGAGCATTTTCTACCAGAACTTTCTCTATGCCTAATATTGTGTGAGGTGCGTGTGTGTGTGAGGTATGTGTGTGTGTGTGTGTGTGTGTGTGTGTACTGCTTGCATCAGACTCACTCTATAATTTTTGTCCTGTTGTTTTTATTGACTATTAGTAAATAAGCTGCAATAACACTGTGTGACATGAGTGACATGATTTTTAATATTTACTTGATACTCCATCATATGGTGATGCTAAATTTGTTTAATATTTTAATTTGGGGGCATCTCCATCGGTCTCATTTTAAACAACTATACAGTTACCCCTCAGTCTTTGTGGAGGATTGGCTCCAGGAGCACCTCCCCTCTAAACCTGGAGATGCGCAAGTCCCTTGTATAAAACGGTGTAGCATTTGCATATAACCCACACACATCCTCCCGGGTACTTTAAATCATCCCTAGGTAACTCATAATTCCTAACACAATGTACATGCTGTGTAAATAATTGTAAAGACAATGGAAATGCTATGTAAATTGTTGCCGGCACTGCAAACTCAAGCTTTGCCTTTTGGAACTTTGTGGATTTTTTCTCATATGCTTTCGATCTGCTGTTGGTTGAATCCCTGGATGCAGATACAGGGGGCTGACTGTAATGAGCGATCCTGTGATAAATGTCCTGGCGCAGAAACCTTGCTGCATGTCTGTGTTGTGAGACTCACTGCCTGTACTGGGATGGATAAAATAGGATATAAAGTCTGTTAACATATAGTATTAAATGTGGACAGTTATATTGTTGCAGGGAAACGGGGCACAAGAGGGTGGCTGTGTCCCAGGTTCCAAGCGGGTCTCTGGGATGGGTCCTTGGCTTTGTGCAGGAAAGAATTCAAGGGCAAACCATAGTTGAGTAGAAGTGATTTATTCACAGAGACATGTACTCCATAGACAGAGTGCAGGCTGTCCCAGGAGAGTGAGAGGCAGGGAGAGAGAGAGGGAGAGGCTTAGGAGATACACTCTCCATAGGCTGACGCGGGCTGCCTCACTCGGAAGGGAGAGCGGCCCCCGGGTTTGGGGTGGCCAGGTTTTCTCTGCTGGGTAATTTCATACGCTAACAAGTGGGAGGATTATTCCAGCTACTGTGGAGCAGGGGTGGGGAGTCCCAGGAATTGGGCCCCTGCCCACTCTTTGGCCTTTTGTGGCCAGACTGGGCACAGTCCTGGTGCCTGTGGGCGTGTTATTTAGCAGCTAATGTATTTCAGTGAGCCTATAATGAAGCTCAAGGTCCACTGGGAGCTGCATCTTGCGCCATCTTGGGCCTGGTTGGTTCTAACCAGTTTATGTTCGGTCCTCAACGGCTGTGTCGTTCTTTTAATGGTCGTGCCCTGCCCTCTTCCCTCCTGTCTCAACATTTTGAGAATAAAAGCCTAGGCTAAAGGAATGACAATTTTGAGTGAAATTAGGTATTGGGCAGCTGTTTGGTGGGGGGAGAAGTGATGGGAGGCCTAAGTTTTTCTGAAAAGCATCTCATTCTTTCTCCTCCACACCAGGCTGACCCTGCTGTTCAGAAGGTCGCTGGAGGGAATCCAGCAGACCAGGAGGCAGAGGGGCTGCAGACCTAGAAGGTAAAAGAGGAGACACCAAAGATTCATCCTGAAAGCAGTGTCCTTGCCTTAATTCAGTCGCCCCTAAGGGAGGGTTGCTTTGAGCTGCTGGCAGAGCTGAGGGCCACGGTGAGGAGCCCAGTCCCTCACCCGAGGCTGTTGAAATGAGGAGAGTGACTGGTGCTCCTTAGCGTTTGCCCAAAATGAGTCACAGCAGAAGGGAAACACACAGCGGCATGTCAGGTCTAAGCTGCAATTCGTGTCAGGGCCTAAGCTCTCATTCTCAGCTGCTTCTTATCCAAGACACCTTAATTCCCCCTTGCTCCCTGGTGAGGCATTAACTGTACAGTTTGAGGGAGCTGCTGAACTCTGGGTGCCACCAGAGGAGAAACGCACTGGTGAATTCTTTCTTTTCTGGGTGGCAATTCTCTCTCTTGTGACCTCTACTGTTAAGAATCCTGGGCAAAGCTCTATTGAAAGCCTGCTGTTGCTTGGTACAGGCTTTAGTATCTTAAACGAAAGGTGCAAACCCAAATGGTATGACTTTCAGATGGCCACTGGCAGGGGGGAAAGCTGGGAGGACTTGGCACTTCTTGGGGAGCTGGGAGCCGGAGGGCAGGCAGGTTATGAACCAGAGAGGTGGAGGCAGGCATTCTGCCAAGATGGGGGAAAGTCACTGCTGTGGAACACTGACAGCTTCTTAGGCAGGGCTTCAAATCCCCTGGTGGAAGGGGTGTAACAGGCAAATTGGTTACCAAATGTGATACTTCAAGAAAGAGAAGGAAGGAAGGGAGCGAGGGAGGGAAGGAGAGAGGAAGGAAGGGAGGAAGCTAATATTTATCAAGCCTCTGTTAATTACTAGGAGCCTGCCTGGCACTGACCTGACACTTTCTTATTTATCCCCCAAACCTGCCTTATGAGACAGGTGTGTAAATAATATGAAAACTCTCCTTTAATGTGAGGAAGTTGAGTTTCAGAGGGCTTCGCTGCTTGCTGAGGTCACAGAGCTGGCTGGGGTGGGAACCAGGATGCGGAAGCAAGGCTGATGCCTCTGTCACAGAAATAATGTACATAGAAATGCAGTGGAGGGGGGTGGGGCACAGCTCAGTTGTAGAGCGCATGTTTAGCATGCACAAGGTCCTGGGTTCAATCCCCAGTACCTCCGCTAACAACAACAACAACAACAACAACAACAACAACAACAACAACAACAACAGCAACAACAACAACAAAAGAGAGAGATAGAGGAAAGAAAGAAAGGAAGGAAGGAAGAAAGGAAGAAAGGAAGGAAGAAAGAAAGAAAAAAAGAAAGAAAGAAAGAAAGAGAAAGAAAGGAAGAAAGAAAGAAAGAAAGAAAAATGCAGTGAAGGAAATAATATATACATTTCAAAAGGTCAACATCTAGGTGTGCTTTACTGAGCTGTAATTTACACACCTTAATATTCACCCGTTGTAAGGGTCAATACAGTGGTTTCAGTAAATTTATGGAATCGTGCAAGTATCACAACCCAATTTCTGAATATTTCCATCCAAGTATACTGCTTTTTATGCAATAAGGCTATGTCTGAAAGGTGGGGAAAGAAAATACTATAATTTCTATTGATTTGCTTATCTTTTCTAGACTCTTGAGGAGGAAAGATGTTGACCCAGGGCGCAGGGAGCCACCACAGCTCCTTAGAGCAAACCAAAGATGGGTGGAATTTCCAGAATGGTGACTCTAAAAATCAGTGGCACCCCATGTGACATCGCTTGATGGGCTATAAAATAAATTGTGCAGAGGCCTCCTGGGGGCAGTTAAGCAGACATGCAACTTTTAACTCATTGGCCTGTTGTTATAAAGTTCCCTCGTATTCCATGTTGACCTTACACATCCTAGGATATCAGAGCGTCTGGATCTAGAAAGTTGAGATGATGACTTGGGCTGTTTTGCTCTGGCCTCCCCTCTCTGGCCTGCTTGGTTTTGGCTTGGACTTCATGTCCTCTAGGCCGCTCTCTCTGACCTTCCATCTCCCCTTCCCAAGTACGGGTTCTATTTTCCTCCATAAAATCCGATAATGATGGCTACATTTTATTTATCACGCCGTATGGTTTTATCCTTCTCCCTTGATGTCTCCCCCTTAGATTCTAAGTGACCTGAAGGTACAGGATTCTTTTTCCCCCTTTCAGTAGTAAAAACTCCACTTAGATTTCATATGTGAATTCTAGTTCACCAGAGAATGGAAAAGATACCATGGCACATCTGACTTGAAATTTTTCTAGAAGGGGGCTAGAGAAGATTAATTGAAAAGTGTTGGGAGTCACTGTCACTGGAAGGATGAAAACCCACTGGAAAAGAATATAAAACATCTCTGAATTGTTAATGTCAGTAAATGTGATCAGGTGGTGGTGTTTGGAGGCAAGAGCTATTTAAGAAGATTTCCATATTGTGAGAATCACCAAAATGTGACACAGAAACATGAAGTGAGCAAAAGCTGTTGGAAAAATGGCGCCAATAGTCTTACTTGAGGCAGGGTTGCCACAAACATTCAATTTGTAAAAAAAAAAAGCAGTATCTGCAAAGCATAATAAGCAACGTGCAATTAAAAAAAAAGATTTCCAGTTATAAAAATGTATTTCATAATAGTCACATACACATTATTGGGTCCCCTAAACTTCTAGATTATTTAGAATTTATTTATTTTCCCCACTCCCTGAATCCTAGAAGTCTGGAGATTTTCCTGGAATTGCTTAACATTTGACAACAGCTTTAAGCATGGATTCTGAATTCTCATTTGATTCAATTTTCTGTAACTGCAGTTCTCACTTTAAAAAATATTTTAAAATGTATAATATGTTGCCTGAAAAACGACTTTCTCACGTGACATTTGCAAATGTTCTATCCACAGCAATTTGATTTTCTTTTGGCTACCATATGATTGTGTGTGTTCTGAAGGTCTGGAGCCTTATTTTAAATATGAACTTGGAGGCCAGTAATGATTCAGGCTTTGAAGCTCTTGTTGGAATAGATGTCTGCGTCTCCTTGTATCGTCTCTACTTTAAAGGACAGACACTTCTGCTGATTCACATTTGAACAACGAATTGTGCACCTCAACAAAATTTCTCTGTTTTTGTTTTGCCTTGTGTTCCATGTTCTAGAAAATGTTGCTTGCTTGTTGAGGCTTTTTTTTTTTTTTCTTACTGTTCCCTGGAAGCAAATGTAACTGCTTCTGATTTCGTTATTTGCTTGTTTATTAAGAGCAAGGGAGAGTCTGCAGTCTGGATGGCAATTTAGGCAGCTAATTGTCTCCAATGATCTTTCTGAGGACCAGTGTCTTTTCCTGATTTGGTATTTCCTGGAATTTCTCCACATAATTGAGGGATAGCCGGGAAGGCACAGCAGAGCCACTGCTAAACAGGTTCAACTTTGGTAGCAAAGGGAGAGGAAGGGGCTCGCCCTGAAGGTCAGCGAGCAGCGCTGCTTCTCTCCTTCCTGTCTCTGGCAAAGCCACTTTATGCTAAGCTGGGGTGCAAGTTCAGATGAAACTGCAACAGTTATTTGTACACACGATCTTTTCTCCTGGGGGCTAGAGACGGGACTGGGCTTTTGCTGGACACCTCGTGTGCCTTAGAGCTCTTCAGAGCCACAGAGGAGAAACGGGACTGAATGATACAAACTGTCCCTGTTTCCTGTGATTCTGAAGGTTTCATCCAACTGGTGACGGCGGAATCTTGACTGAAAGAGACTTTCAGTATCAATCTCAGGGATTTCCTGTTACCCTTTTCACTATGCTCCCTCCCCGACTCCATGCAACCGACACTTTGTTTTTTTGAACCTCTGATGCATAGAGTTATGGTTGGCCTTCTTCTCAGTTCATGGTGCACTATCACAGAGCTCCCTCTCTTGCTTTATTTTATTAAAAATTTGTTTTGTCTTGTTTTGCTTTTTTGGGGGGGGAGGAGAAGGTAATTAGGTTTGTTTGTTTGTTTGTTTGTTTGTTTACTTTAATGGAGGCACCAGGACCTCGTGCATGCTAAGCATGCGCTCTACCACTGAGCTATACCCTCCCCCTCTCGTTTTATTTTTAACGTCTCTTTTATGTCTTAGCCTCCCTCGCATTCTTTATGCGTGGTCTGCACCTCCCTAGGCGCCGTCTTTAATGTGTCACATGGGTATCTTGAGTACGTGTGGATTCTTAGAAAACATAGTGTGTGTGTGTGTGTGTGTGTGTGTGTGTGTGTGTATCTCTTGGGTAGTGTTACTCGGTAGCCTTATTTCTGATTTTTACTTTTATCACTTACCACTGACTTCCTGAGATTTAGTCGTGTTGTTCTGTCACATTGAACATCTAGTTCACTGCTTCTAATTCCAGCAGACTATGCCACAGTTTGTGTCTACATTTGATTTCTTAATTTCCCTAATGAATAAACCAGGCTGCCTCCAATTTCCTGTTCCCACAAACAGAACTCCGACGAACATCCTTGACTTCTTTGGGATCTGCGTGAGGGTTTTTTTAGGGAATATGTCGTGGAGTGGTTATGCTGGGATCTCAAGGACACACACACTTATCTCCACTCTTGACAACCAGATTTATTTCCAAAATAGCTGTACAGGCTCATAATTCCAGTAGAAGTGTGTGAAGTTTGCTATTTCTGCACATCCTTGTCAGCACTTGGTGTCTGACTTTCTTTCTTTTGCTAATGTGATGGGCAAAAAGTGGCCTCTTATTTTGATTTGCATTTCTCTGATTGTTAGTAATATTAGCTTTGGGGGTTTCTCTTTTTTTGGAATTGCCTAGTCTTTTTTTTTGGTGGTGTTCAATTTTTATTTTTATTAGCATTTCAGTCTTTTACATCAAACTATATTTTGTTGGAAATTTTATAATTGCTAGAAATTAATAAGTAATAAGGAATTTGTTTTCCTATTTCAATATGCCTATATCTCTGCCTGACTTTTCATCTGTTGACAATGGCTTCCTACCAGCCTTTCTATAATTCCAGCTAAAATAAGTCTGATTTATCTGTTGGCTTAGATGGCCATATCCTAGTATAAACATTTCTCTCTCTTTTTTTTTTTTGGCAGTATCTAATAACTTTGTTTATTTTTTTATTGAAGTATAGTCAGTTTACAATGTTGCATCAGTTTCTAGTGTTACAGCACAGTGTTTCAGTCATCCATATACATACATATATTCTTCTTCATATTCTTTTTCATTATAGGTTACTACAGGGTATTGAATATAGTTCCCTATGCTGTATAGTAGGAACTTGTTGTTTATCTATTTTATATATAGTAGTTAGTATCTGCAAATCTTGAACTCCCAATTTATCCCTTCCCACCTCTTCCCTTCCCTGGTAACTATAAGTTTGTTCCCTATGTCTGTAAGTTTGTTTCTGTTTTGTAAATAAGTTCATTTGTGTCTTTTTTTTTTTAGATTACACATATGAGTGATATCATATGGTATTTTTCTCTCTCTTTCTGGCTTACTTCACTTATAATGACAATCTCTAGGTCCAACCATGTTGCTGCAAATGGCATTATTTTATTCTTTTTTATGGCTGAGTAGTATTCCATTGTAGAAATATACCACAATTTCTTTATCCAGTCATCTGTCAATGGACATGTAGGTTGCGTCCATGTCATGTCTATTGTAAACAGTGCTGCTGTGAACATTGGGGTGCATGTGTCTTTTTGAATTAGAGTTTCCTTTGGATGTATGCCCAGGAGTGGGATTGCTGGATCATAGGGTAAGTCTATTTTTAGTCTTCTGAGAAATCTTCATACTGTTTTCCATAGTGGCTGCACCAAACTGCATTCCCACCAACAGTGTTGGAGGATTCCTTCTGCACACACTTTCCAGAGTTTATTTAAACATAGCGTTTCTAATATCCTTTTCAAAAGTTTGAAGGTAGAATGTTGATGACATGCCTTTGAGAACTCCTAGCAAACTCCTAGGAGTCCATCATCATGGATCTAACTCTCTAAAAGGAATTAAAACAAAATCTTCCTAAAACCTAGAGTATTTCTTCCTGGATATAGGGTTATTTGAGACTGGTCATTTGACTAATCAATATAGTGGTTCTGCTCCATGAAGGAAGGGTCTTATAAACTCACACTGGCTGCCTGTAAAGTAAGTGATGCTGTTAGAATGAGAGGCGTCAGCCTGCTTTGGCCTTCTTTCCAGAAGCATTCATTTAGGAATATTTATGAAGAAGAGTCAGGTGAATTCTGCCCTCTTGTACAATCTGGTCATCATTCAAGTTCCCACCCTCGGAGGGAGCATCTTTGTTCCAGTGATGCTGTGCTTGTTCAGGATATTGTGGGGCTCTTAATATTTTACAAGTATGAAAAAACCAAGTGATTATAACCTGGGCCACCACTGTTTGGAGCTAGGGCTGCTGAGCTGCTCTTGAGAAGAGTGGACCTTTCACACAGGTTTCCCCTCTCACCTGTGCATGCCCCTGCGCCTGTGTGGACCTCAGCTTTCTCAGGCTGTAATGATCCTTCACTCGCAGGAAGGCCAGGAAGATAAAGACGACAGCCGAGGTGAAAGTCCTAGCCCAGAGAAGGGCGCATAATTAACGCCTGCAAATGTTACTTACACTGGAATCCGAATTAGTTTCAAAGTCATTATGAGCGTCACAGAGGGGGCCTTGTCTAACTTCTGGAAGGTACCGAGGCCGAATGCATGTGAGTATCACAGAGCTCTGTTTTTGGTGTTCAGATGTGTCTTGGTGAGATGCCACGACTGCCACCCTTTCTCTGTGAACAGGTCTGTTCTGTTTCCCATTAAAGTGTCCCAACAGTGGCCTCTGCTGTGGGGGAGCAACAGTACTAAGTTTGGGTTGTTACAGAGTGACCTGAGGGTGTCCGGGAACCTGCCAGGGAGTGAGATCTCTGTTTCTATCTGAAGTCAGTCCACCCAATACAACATTCTCAGGCTGATGGGAACAGAGAGGTCCAGCTTGGATTCCAGGGACAGATTTTCACTCTGTCTTAACCATTTGGATGAGGCTGTTGTGGGCTTTTGAAAAATACTTGTCACTGATAGTTTTGTTATCTAAGAAATATCTTTCTCAGGTTCCTATCAGGTCCTCTGAGCTTCGTTCTTATTTTGACAGAGGCTAGATCCTGGATTTACAAGGCCCGTTCTGCGACAGTGCTGAGTATGCAAATGAAAACTTCTCAAAAGATGCTGAATGTCAGGGAGGCAGCTCTTCTGCCAAAGACTATTGATGAGTTCTCAGGGGTGCCTTTTAAAATTTAAAAACCCGTGAGCTCCAACGGCTGGCCAAGGCAGAACTCAGACCTTCGCACTGCAGCTTGAGAGGAATGACTGGACGTAAGGACCAGTAGGATGCTGAGGGGCTTACTCACGGGCTCTGGGGTGCAGACCTGAGCTGGGCCTCCAGGACCACGACATCAGAGCACATGGTTTTGAGGGAGGAGAATCGGTAGGAGGGAGGAGAATCGGTAGAAGGGAGAGGAAGTGCTGATGCTCTCACTAGGCATGGCGGGACAAGTAGCTTCTTTGCCTGTAGGGAGGGGCTCTTTCTTCTCAAGCTACCTGGGGACCTTGTCAAACCAGAGTCTCCATGCAAGGGCATGGCTCAAAGGTGAAGAGGAGGACAGGGAGGCCAATTTCAAGGAATATGCCAACAAGGCTTTCCTGGACGGTAGAAGTCTGGACTGTAGAAGGCAAAAATTTGTAGACAGACCGCAAAGCCAGGAACTAAGAAACTCAGGAACTCTGTGGTCTGTTTACAAACTGCCTTTGCATCTCTTTACCTGACACCCAGTACAGCTCTCTGGCTTTGATCTGGGCTTGCCCTTGGCTACTCTGAAACTGTGAAGCATACATGCACATGGAAGCCTGCCACCACCATGACCACCACCACTACCACCATCATCACCACCTCTACCATCACCACCATCACCACCACCATCACCCCCATCACCACCACAACAGTAATAATAATATTTTAAGATCTGGTACAGGGGCCCTGGGGGCAGGCCAGGAACAAGAGTTACCCTCCTTTGCTGGGGGAAGGTCCAGGTGTTCAGTCTACTTTATATTTTCTGAATGAACATTTGTCTGCGGATGTGATGATGTTAAAATAATAATAACATCATCACGGTTTTTGCTGCTAATTCTAGACATTGGAAAACCAACAAGACAAGGAGAAAGACTGAAAAAGTGGCTTGTTCATATGCAAGTTGTTGCCATCATTCACATGTATCAGTTATGACTTAGAAATAATTATCAAGCAGCATAACATGACCATGGTTAGCATTAGATGTGTTATTTTGTGGGGGCTAGAAACTCAGCTCAGTTTTACTTGGCTTTCAAAGTTTGTTGTCCATAGGACAACAATCAGTAGGAGTTCCAAATAAAGTAGAATAGATATGTATCCCTTACTGAGTCCAAACTCGTTCTGCTTGCTGCATGACAGGCCAATAAATTGGGAGATGAGATGTTGGGGAAGGAATAACAACTTTATTCAGAAAGCCAGTGGACCGAGAAGATGGGAGACTACCGTCCTGGAGAACCATCTTCCCTAAGTCAGAATTCAGGCTCCTTTTATACTAAAAAGGTGTCGTTGGTTGGTGCAAACTTCTTGGTGTGGGAATCCTTTGTTTTTGCAGCTGTCCACCTAGGTCAGGTCGTGGTGTTCCTGTAAACCTCCAACAAGACAAGAGTTATTTTCTGTTCTGCAATTTTGTATCTTCATGGGAATGGGAACGTGTTCTACCCTTAAAGGTCGGAGCCTGGGGAATGGGCTCTCCTGTCTGTTTGAGGGTAGAGGGACCATGCTTTTACAAAAGGTGGAGAACCAGCAACACTAAGCACAGGAAACCAAGTACAGGGTTAGAACTAGAGGAACAGATCTGATTCGGAGTCAGATTTGTTCTTGCCTATTACATATCTATTTCTACTTCCATTGCTAAGTGAGTGTATAACTTAGAGTTCCCAGTAAATCAACATGTGATGTTTCCCGCAGAGATATTGTTGAAGCACTTTGAGATCCTTGGAGGCAAGTTTCCTTTTTTTAACCAATGAATAATTGTGGCGTTCCAGACAATAGTATTGACAAAAGAAGGAGGAAGAGGAAGCTGGGTGCAGAACGGGGCTCAGTAAATATCATAGGGGAATAGATTGAGTCACCCTGCAGGAGTCATGTCCACAGTTTGCTGCCTTTAAAATGCCATTAGCCTTTTCTACTTATGTCAAAATGATGATGTATCAGTAAACATCATCCCTCTGTGTCATCATGCCAGAACTTCTTCATCATTCTTATTTGCCTTCACTATCTCCCCAGCAGACAGCTGAGATGAACTGATGGGACTTATATGTCCCAATGTCCCTTAGAAAGTTTCTCTTGTTAATTAGGAACATGTTCCCCTGAAAACAAAAGAAAGGCCAACTGAGAGAAGTTTAAAAAAGGTGTCTGTTTTTCTCACTTAATACAAAGCACAGAGGCAAAAATATATATGCTTCTCTATGTATATGTTATATATATAGTATACATTCAATTACATCATCAATATCCACCATTACACTAGACACCTAATGAGAGATGTTTGGCTCTCCGTGTAGAATCACTGTGAAACAATGGCCACACACGCAGACTGATAGCCACGTGTTGACTTCCTGGTGACTCTAATCCAGGAGCAGAATTGCCTTTGGTCATGTGATTTTCCAAAGCAGTGAACACCTCTTAATAAAGTGCTGATTGACAGATTACTATGTAGCAAATAGACAAACTATGTAGAAAATAGACAAACAACAAGGACATACTGGATAGACAGGGAACTATACTGAATACCTTGTAATAACATACAGTGGAAAAGAATCTGAAAAGAAAGCATATATATATGTATGTGATAGACACGACCAAATCCACTTTGATCATCTGCTGCTATTTTGGGACAAGCGGAGCCAGCCGCAGTCCACAACCTCAGCCTTCTGCAAAACCCACCAATCAGCATTTACCCTTCAGCATACCTCATCTGCATAACAACTTCTGCCTTCTCCCTGTAAAACCCCCCCTGGACCTGAGTCAGAGCTACTGGCTGGAAAGTTCATCCCATACACCCTTTTCTCCTTCAGACACACCTCTTTCACTTTCAGAACCCCTCATTTGCATAAGAACCCACCAGTCAGCTCCTAACCCTAGGTATAAATAACCAAGCCTGTAGGCGGAGTGCGGGCTTCAGTCTGACTGAGGATCCTTTCTGTGTTTCTCGTGATAAACTGACAGCCATTGAGCTGCCTCTGGTCCTTCCTTTCTTTCCAATTCTAAAAGTATGTATGAATGTATATGTATATGTATAACTGAATCACTTTGCTGTACACCTGAAACTAACATGGTAAATCAACTACACTTCAATGAAAAATAAAATTAAAAATAAACAAATAAATAAAAATGTAAAATAAAAACAAAAAAAAGTACAATTGAAGTTCAAAGAAAAAGCACTGATTAAAATTTAAAAAATAAAAATAAAATAAATAAATACAAAGCACAGAGGCAGTGGTGCAGCTGCCCAATGGTGGCCCTGGGGACTCAGGCTCTGTCTTCCCTCTCTCCATCCTTCCTGGGTCATCCTTCTGGTTGAAGATGGCAAGGTGGCTATGTCTCCAGGTCTCATGATTGCAGGAATAAAAATGAATGGTGGAAGGATGTCTTTTCAGCAAGACTAGGCTTTTTATCCAGGGACTTTTGCCTATATTTCATTGATCAGGCATGTGCCGTAGGACCACCACTGTCTACCGGGGAGGCTGGGAAGTTACAACTTTGGATGGCTGTACTGCTACCCTGAACCAGTCAGGTTAGTGAGGAGGAAGCATGAGTGTGAGTTGAGGGGAGCAGGAGGGTGGGATGTGTGAGTGAAGATGGGAAATGGCCATTTGGCAGGTATGAGCAGTGTCTACACCAAGAATTAACTGGTCACATGATTGAGCAATGGGTGCTCTCTGACACACCTTGGAGATGCCCTGCTTTATGCTCATACAGACATGGGTGAGGCAGAGTTTATAACCAGTCAGTTGCTTCAGCCAAGGGTCCTGGAGGGAAGCTAGAACCTCTGCTTCTCTGTCATCTGCCTTCAAGAATATTAGAGTCCCACCCTACTTCAAAAAGACACCTGCACCCCAATGTTCATAGCAGCACTATTTATAATAGCCAAGACATGGAAACAGCCTAAATGTCCATCGACAGATGACTGGATAAAGAAGTGGTATATTTATACAATGGAATACTACTCAGCCATAAAAAACAACAACACAACGCCATTTGCAGTAAAATGGATGCTCCTGGAGAATGTCATTCTAAGTGAAGTAAGCCAGAAAGAGAAAGAAAAATACCATATGAGATCACTCATATGTGGAATGTAAAAAAAACCACAAATGAACTGCTGGCTGTGGGGCTTGCCCTTGCCTTCTTGTACCTGAAGGTCCTCTGGGAAGGCCAGCAGGTCATGACCATGGTGGTTCTGGAGGGTGAGAAGCAGCCCAGACTCAGAGGGTGTGGGGTTCAGTCCTGGCTTCAGTAGTTTGATCTCCCACAGCTACTCCCCAGGCTGGGAAGTCATGTTGATGTATCTCCTATGAGAGGACAGCCATGTGGGTGAAAGGAATTGATGCTGCCTATTAACACCTTGAACTCATGTGACATAACAGAGTCTTGTGACAGGCATTGACATGATATTTCTTCCCTTTCTTTTAAAAAATTAAATAAAAACATTAACTTCATTATAAAACTAAAAAAGTAGTGTTACAAAAAGTTGTTAGGGAGAGTCTCCCTACATCTTGTCCCACTCCCTAAACTTAGCTACTCTCTAGACTGTGATACACCCTTCCAGACTTCCTCAATGCTCTTCTGTGTAATTATATAAATGTAAATTAAAGAGTGTATTTAAAATGCAGGACTGTGCTATACATAATAGTCTGCCCCTTGTTTTGCTTTTATATACTATGCATTACAGATATTTTTGTATTAGCAAATATGGAATCTATCTAATTAAGATATGTACATAGTATTTGATAAATAAAAATATTTGACATAGATGGAATTAGTGAGCATAAGAAAACAAATTTGGTGAACCTAGCACCTCAGTTGGAAACAGACAATTACCAGCACCATGAAGGTTCCTGGGTGCCCACCCCATCCTTCACTGCATCCCCCTGTACCTGCCCTGGAGGGAATTGTGATCCTGAATTTTATGATTTCCTTCACTTTTCATAAAACAATTTTCTAACATATATGTATGTTTTTGTAGATGATACATAGTTTAGTTTTGTGCTTTAGAGAAATGGGACCTGCTATATATGGGTCTTGTGGCTTAATCTTTTTCACTCAACCATGTGTATAGGTATCTATATGTGTATAGCTATAGTTCAACTATTTTTAATACTGTATCATATTCTTTTGTGTGGTTCCTCCTGAAAATTTAGCCATTCTCCTACACAAGAATACTGTGCTTGTTTCCAGTATTTGCTGTTGTGACCAATGAAGCTATGAAGAGAGAAGGCACTCCGGCACACACACAAACACACACACACACACACACACGAACAAAACACCAGGTGCCATGGAGACTGCAAGCTGGAACCCTGCCTACCATCACTGCTCTACATTAAGCAAATGACAGCAAAGAACTGTTATTCCTTTTTCTCCCAACTAGAGTGGAGGAAAGGGTAAAGACAGGGAAGCAGGAGAAAGGGGTTCTTTAAATGTGTTATGAAGTCCTGGGCACACTGCTGAGTGGCCCATGAGTGGAACTGACTGGAATCAACTCAGTACTGAGAAACTGAACTATGGCATAGAGGACTCGCAGGTTTCAAACGGACCTCTGGTATCAAGAAGGGCAGGCCAGATGACCCCTGCAAAGGTTTTACATCTAAATGGACATACAAATCACAACCCACAAAAAAAGCTAGGCTATGCCTTCTAACCTAAACTGCTAAATAGAAGATTTAAACAACAACAAGAGTTTTATAACTTTACTGAAAAGCCCAGAATCCAGTCCAAAATTAGCAGTCATACCAAGATGCAAGAAAATAGCAACTTGAATCAGAGAAAACAAGCAATAGGAGCAAACACTGAGTTGAGATAGATGTTAGAATTACCGGATAAGAATTTAAAGCCGTTATCAAAAAATGATCCAAAAATTACAATCACAAGTGTTCTTGAAACAAACAGAAAAATAGAAAGTCTGAGAAAAGAAATAGAAGATATAAAGAAGAAGCAAACTGAAATTTATAAATAAAAGATATAATAACTGAAATTTTAAAAAACACGGGATAGGCTCACGAACAGAAATGTAATAGTCAGGAAAGAATCAGTGAACTTAAAGAAACATCAACAGAAATGATCAAATGTGAACATCAGATAGAAATTGAAGTAGAAAAGTAATTCAAGGACCTTTGGGACAATAACAAAAGATGATTCATTTTTGACATACGTGTTCTAAAGGAAAAGCTGAAAGAATGCAAGGCTGAAAAAATATTTAAAGAAATAATGGCTCATAGAAAGAGAAAGAAAAATACAATATGATGTCACTCATATGTGGAATCTAAAAAAAAAACAAAACCAAAAGACAAATGAACTTAAATATAAAACAGAAGCAGACTCAGGCATAGAATACAAACTTGTGATTGCCAGGGGCATTGGGGTGGGTAGGGACATACTGGGAGTTCAAGATTTGTAGATGCTGACAGGTATATATAGAATAGATAAACAAGTTTATACTGTATAGCACAGGGAAACATATACAAGATCTTGTAGCTCGTGGTGAAAAAGAATATGAAAATGAATATACGTATATTTACGTATGACTGAAAACTGTGCTGTACACTAGAAATTGACACAACATTGTAAACTGACTATAACTCAGTAAAAAAAATTATATAAAAAAAGAAATAATGGCTCAAATCTTAAAAATTTAGCAAGAGATGCAAACCCAGAAGTTTAAGAAGGTAAGCCAACCCCCTAAAAAAAGAACTTAAAAGAAATCCTTGCCCAGACGCATCATAGTCAAATTCCTCAAAATTAAAGATAAAAAAACCCCCCAAAACCTTAAAAGCAGCCAGAGAGAAATGACACAACAGTTATAAGGCATCAGTGAGTTTACTGATGATGGATTCCTCTTCAGAAATTACAGAGTTCAGCCAAAAGTGAATCAGCATTCTTCAAGAACAGAAAGAAAGGAACTGCCAACCGAGAGTTCTTTATCTAGCGTAAGTATTCTCCAGGAAGGAAGGTAAAGAAAGGCATTCTGAGGTGGTGGAAACTGAGAGAGTCTCTCTGCAGCAGAACGACTGTGAAAGAAGTGGTAACGGAGGTTTTTCAGACAGTAAGTGATAACGGAAGGGAACGCGGGAAGTGAGGATGCAGTAAGAGCCCAGGGAGGGGCGGGGCGAATACAGCGGGCTGTTTTTCTCTGCTGGACGTACAAAAATTGTGTCTGATGGCCAAAGATAAAATGAAAACACCTTCTGACGCAGTTTTTGATGTATATAGAGATAATGTTTACAACAACTGGGTCATGAACAAGGGAGGATAAAGGGACATAAATGGTGGTAAGGTTTCTAGATTCCACTGGAAGGGACACAGTGTTGACACCAGTAGACTGATAAGAACAGATACTGTAATCCCCACAGCAACCAGCAAATTAAATCCACCACGCACATCACAGAAACTCAAACTCACTAAAATACGTGAGACTGGAATATTAAAAAATGTTCAAGGAGCCCACAGGAAGGCAGGAAAGGGGAGACAGAGAAGTGGAAAACAGAGGTAACAAACAGAAAACAACTAAATGCCAGATGAATCCTAATATAACAATAATTACATTAAGTGTAATTATAGTTTATGAGCCAAATATAGCCTCCAACACTTTTTGAATGGCTTAGGAGTAAAGAATGCTTTAAAATATATTTTATGCAGGAAAGAAAAAAAACAAATATATTATTCTGTATCCAACAAAAATAGGCCTCATAAAAGCATAGGTAAACTAAAAATCAGAAATAAGGTCATTTTCAGACAAATAAAGAGAGCATTTGTCGTCAGCTGACTGAAACGACAAACATTACTCAAGGGAATTCTTTCAGATGAAGGAAAATGGTTGCAAAATGAATCACAGAACTACAGGAAGAACTGGTGACTGAACTGGAAATATGAGGGTCAGTCATCCCTTGTGTTTGTTTGCATCTTTGCCACATTCATTTTTATTCCTAAAAATGATAGTCAAACACAAGTTTGGATTTTATATAATTAAAATTATATTGCATGAAAATATATGTATATATACAAACTCTTTTTCTTTTGAGATAATTGTAGATTCACATGCAGTCATAAGGAATAGTACAGCCAGATCCCACTCTGTACCTACATTCTCCCAACGGTAATCATGCAGAGATATAGTATATTACAAGCAGGATATGGGCATCAGTATAATTTGCTGGTTTTAGTTAGATTGCACAAATTTTGCTTACACTCATGCATATGTGTGTGTGTGTTGTGGTGGGGGATATTAGTTCTATGAAGTTTTATCATGTGTAGATTTGTTACCACCACCACAATCAAGTGATGGTTCCATCAATGCTACCCTTTTATAACCCTAACCATCTTCATTCTTGCCCCCGCAACCCTGATCTGTTCCCTGTGTCTATAATTTTGTCACTTCAAGTATGTTGTATACAATGGTTTACAAACATTTTCTGCAGCCCATATACTTTTCACAAGGTGGAAGTTTTTAATTTTGATGGGCACAGTTAATCAAATTGTCCTCTTGTAGATCATGCTTGTGATGCCGTGTCTAAGACTCTAAGCCCTTCGTCTTGAATACTTTCTCTTATTTCTGAAAATGTTTCATAGTTTTACATGTTGCATTTAAATCCATGATCTATTTGAATTAATTTTTTGTGTAAGGTGAGGTTTACGCCAAGGTTCATTTTTGGCTACGCGTGTCAAATTGCTCAGGACCATTTGTTTAAAAGCGAATCTTCCTCCATTGAATTGCTTCCCACCCACCCCACCCCCTCAGTGTTACTGAGATATAATTGACGTATAACATTGTATTAGTTTAATGTGTACAACATAATGATTTGATATACGTAGATATTGTGAAATGATCACCACCATAAGTTAAGTTGATAGCCATCACCTAAAAATAGTTATAATTTTTTGTGTGTGATGAGAACTTTTAAGATTACCCTGATCACAATTTTCAAATATATCATGTAGTGTTATTAACCATGTGGTACATTACATCCTCACAACTTATTTATCTTGTATCTGGAAGTTTGTAATTTTTGAACAGTTTCCCTCTTTTCCCCATCCCCACCCCCCATCTCTGGAAACCACCAATTTGTTCTCTGTTTCTATGAGTTCAGTTTTTCAGATTTCACATGTAAGTGAGAACATACAGTATTTTTCTTTCTCTGTCTGACTTATTCCACTTAGCCTGATGTTTCACTCATGTTGTGGTAAATGGCAGGATTTCCTTCTTTTCTACTTTTAAGTTTTTAAGGAAACTCTGTACTGTTTTCCACCGTGGCTGCACCAGTTTGCATTTCTACCAGTGCATGAATGTTCCCTCTTCTCCTCATCCTTGACAATACTTACTGACTCTCATCTTTTTAAAATTTATGTATTTATTTGACAGATGTATACACCCATGAAGCCACTACCACGATCAAGATAGCTAACATTTCCATCACTCCCCAAGGGGTGAAAATTTCAAATTCCCAGTTTATCCTTTCCCACCTCCTTTCCTATCTTTTTGATGACAACCATTCTAACAGGTGTGAGGTGATTTCTTACTGTGGTTTTTATTTCATTACCCTGATTAGTGAAACTGAGTACCTTTTCATGTACCTGATGGCCATTTGTATGTCTTCTTTGGAAAAATATTTATTCAATTCCTCTGCCCATTTAAAAATTGGATTGTATGGGTTTTTGCTATTGAGTTGTGAGTTCCTTATATATTTTTGAGAGTAATTCCTTCTCCAAGGTATGATTTGCAAATACTTTCCCCCATTACATGGGTGGCCTTCTCATTTTGTTGCTTTATAGTTTGAGGTAATCCTACTTGTTTATTTTTGCTTTTGTGGCCTTTGCTTTTGGTGTCAAATCTGAAATGTCATTGCGGAGACTGATGTCAAGTTGATTAAGCTGTATTTCTTCTTCTAGGAGTTTTATGGTTTCAGGTTTTACATTTAGGTCTTTAATCCATTTTTGTGTAGAGTGGAAGATAGGGTCCAGTTTCATTCTTTTACATGTGTCTGTCCAGTTTTCCCAACATCATTTATTGAAGAGACTATCCTTTCCCTACTGCATGCCTATTCTTTGCTCCTGTGTGGTAAATTAATTGACCAGATATAATAGGTTTACTTCTGGGCTCTCTATTGTGTTCCATTGACCTATGTGTCTTTTATGCCGATGCCATAGTGTTTTGATTACTACACTTTTGTAATATAGTTTGAAATCAGGTAGTGTGATGCCTACAGCTTTGGCTATTCAGGGTCTTTGTGGTTCCATATACTTTTTAAGATTGTTCCATTTTGTTGAAAGTTGTCATTGAATTTTCATAGGGATTGCACAGAATCTGTATATTGCTTTGGGTAGTGTGGACATTTTGACAATATTAATTCTTCCAGTTCATGAGCATAGAATATCTTTCCATTTAATTGTGTGTTCTTCAGTTTATTCATCAATGTCTTACAATGTTCAATGTACAGGTCTTTCACCTCCTTGGTTAAATTTATTCCTAGGTGTTTTATTCTTTTTGATGTAATCGTAAATGGGATTTTTTTCTTAAGTTCTCTTTCTGAGAATTCTCTACATATTTGGAATACAATTCCTACATCAGAAATATAAGTTGCTAATATTTTTTTCCCAAGTGTGTGGCTTATCTTTTCAGTCTCTTAACAGGGTCAAAGTATAGAGTAGAAACTGTAAGTTTTGATGAAGCCCAATTTATCAGTTTTTTTCTCTTATCAATTGTGCTTTTGGTGTTATATTTAAGAAGTCTTTGCCTAACTCAATGTCACAAAATGTTTTCTTTTATATTTTTCTAAAAGTTTTATAAGGCTAGCTTTTTGCCTTTAGATGTTATCCATTTTGTGGTAATTTTTTATGATGTGTGAGATATGGGTCAAGGTTCTTTTTTTTTTTTTGGCATAAATGTCCAATTGTTTGAATATCATGTATTGTCCAGTTCACTAATATCTCTTCAGTTATATTAAGCAGTTTTTTCTTTATTAGCACCTCCATTGAGTTTTTATTTTCAGTTATTATATTTTTCATTCCTAAAACTTCCATTTGCTTATTTTAAATTCCACAAGTTCTTTTTTGATATGCTCTTTTTAAAAACTCAGTTTTAGTTTTATCTTTTTTGAAACAGTTCATTCATATCTTATATTCTATATCTGATAATGCAGTATATATATATTCTAAAATTATTTATTTATTTAATTGGAGGGTAATTAGGTTTATTTCTTTTTTGACAGAGACACCTAGGACCTTGTGCATGCTAAGCACGTGCTCTACCTCTGAGCCATACCCTCCCTCCCTGCAGTATATTTTTATGTTACTTTTATTCATGGTGATTCGCTCCCCTGTGTATTGGTAATTTAGTGTTGTGAGACCACATTTAATCGGTCTTGCTCTGTGAGATTACTGGGGGCCTACATCAGAGCTGCTGTCCCCTGAGGGGGTTAGTGTGTGTTTCTCCTGGGAGCCAGTTGGGCTACTGATCTGGGACCACTTTAACTTCCGCCAGAGGAATTTAAGCCTAATACAGAGGATTGAGGTGGGTCCCGCCTTGCCCTGGTCCAGCGCCCCTTTTCTCGTGCTGGTTTAGCATTTGTTTCCCAGGAAGCCCCGGGTTTTGCCCTCCCTCATTGTTCATCATTCTTGGTTACAGTTTACTGCCTTTCCCCGCTCCCTTCACCTCTGACGACCTAGTTCTTACTTTCTTGTGAGCTCAGCAATGCTTTGAAAAGATTGATTTTGTAATTCATTCAGGACCTCGTTATACTTTAATGAATGTACCTTTCAAGATATTTATTATCCATACTCCAGGAGGCAGTGATCTATTTCATTCCTTTTTTTTTTTTTTAAATACTGTGCCTGGAAATGGTGACTAAATATTTTTGTTATGGTTAAGACAAGAGACTCACTATTTCAGGTTCACAATCCAAGTAGATTCTAGAGCAGACTCTTCCCCCTGCTTTTCAAAGCCATCCTGTTTTGACAAGCTGAGTGTAGACATGTCATCAATCATTCATCTTCAGAAAGCCTGTAAGAGAAACATCCTAGAAAACAAGCCAATTCAGAGCATCACTGGTTCTCTAGGCTCCCTTGGGTTGCAGAACATTAAGTTCTTTTTACTCATTCATCTTGGGAAAGAGAAAAACATGCTGTAAGGCAACCAGCTTCACTGGCACGTGCTTCCGTATTTAGACCCAGGGATGACTTCTGTGGCCATAGCTTCTCTAAGAGGTGAGTGTGGGTATCAGCTGGAAGAATGGATGGGGTGTTTCAGATGCCTCTCGGGCTTTAGTCTCATCCTTCTTTTACCAAAGCAGTTCTGCCCATCTTAAATAAGCCACAGGAGGCTGTTGAGAACTGGATTCAAGCTAGGACTCAATGCAAAATTTTGAGGAAATTGCGGTAAGGACACACAGCTATATTTCCTTCTAAGAGACTGCTTGTCTAATAAGCATTTTTTTTCTTCTCAGTTTATTTGCTCTTTTCCAATATCCATTTTGTTTAACACAGAGCTGCTGCTTCTTCCTCTCTCTTTCTATCTCTGAAACCAAGTTGCTGCTTCAGAGAGAAGAAATAAGTCAATTAAATGCTCACTGCAAGACATGCTCTGGTTTTTTCCCGAAACTGACACCATGGAGAGACAGAGGGTCCTGTGTTTTCAATCGAGATAACAATTTCTAAAATTTACTGCAAGGGTACACTGTGCCAGATAAAATAGAGACTTGCCAGATAAAATACAGATTGCCTCTATTTTTGCTTGCTAAATCTAGCTACCCGAGTCAGAATCCATTTTAAAGACTTTACATGGTTTATCTTGAATATTTATCACAGTTCTGTGAAGTAGGACAAAAAAAGGCCAGGCTGGGCTTGAATGCATCTGTGCCTCCTTCCTGAGTTTGGACTTCTCATTCCTTGTTCCACACTTGACTATGGAAGCCTGCCTGATAAAGGCCGATGAGTGCACACGGCGGGGTTGATACCTGTGTTGTGTTTGTTGCCAACTGCAAGTTCACATGCCTGATGCATCTGAGGCCGAACAAACAGAAGCGTCAGAGTGGAGCAGAGAAAGGTTTATTGCAGGGCCGAGCAAGTGGGACCGGGTGGCTCATGCCTAAGAAAACCCTGAACTCCCCGAAGGGGTTCAGCAAAGCATATTTAAAGGTCAGGTGAGGGAGGGGCATCCCAGAGTCTGTGATCAGCTGTGCTCTGATTGGTCAATGGTATTCAATCCTTAAGAGCCAGAAGTTCTGAGGACTCCGTGATCTGGATCATCAAGTAGTTAATTTCTTCCCTTTGGTGGTGGTTTTCAGCATTTGAAAAACTCAGGAAATATACATGAGACACTATTGTCTGGGTCTTTCAGAGAGGAGCTGCAGCAGAGGACGTTGGGGAGGGTCTGTCCTGGGAAGGCCCCAGAC